>NC_057814.1:2857405-2871809 GCF_018294505.1 Triticum aestivum
GATACGAGGATGTTGTAGGATCAAAAGTAGGTCCAGAGGGATGGGGGGGTGTTATTAGACTACTTGAGAAATAAAAACCTAGCCTTTTCCTAATTTTAGTTATAGGCAAGTTTTAGCAAGAATCACAAGTCCAACAACAATCTACACATGCAAGTCTAGAGTACTAGGCAGCAGAAAGTAAAGACTTTGCATATGAACGTAAAGGAGGGGATCAGAGATAACAAACGCAATGAAGAAACAATGATTTTTGGCGTGGTTCCGATAGGTGGTGCTATCGTACATCCATGTTGATGGAGACTTCAACCCACGGAGGCTAACGCCGTCTGTGCGAGTCCACGAAAGGCTCTACCCACGAAAGGTCCATGAAGAAGCAAACTTGTCTATTCCACCATGCCTTACGCCCATGAAGGACTAGTCTCACTCCAGGTAGATCTTCATGAATTAGGCGATCTCCTTGCCCTTATAGACTCCTTGGTTCAACTCCACAAGGTTTGGAGGCTCCCAAGTGATACCTAACTAATCTAGGAGACACCACTCTCCAGAAGCCAATAAATGTTGTTGTTGATCACGAACTCATTGTTCTTGTGCTTAAAAATAGAGTCTCCTCAACACTTAATCACTCTCTCACAGAATTTGGCATGGTGGTGGGAGAAGAGTTGGAGTGGAAAGCAATTTGAGGGGGCTAGAAATCAAGGATCAAATGGTTGGAGTGGAATGCCTTGATCTCAACACAAACGTAGGTGCTTCTCTCTCATAAAATGGATATGGGAAGTGCAGTTTAGTCCTGGTTACTCTCACTAAGAGTAGGTGCTGTGAGTGTGGTATATATAGCCATCACCAAATATCTATGCATTACAAACTTTATGCATGACTGGGTGACGCTGAAAGTAAATCTCGATAGGGACCGACCTGTGCAAAGGATTCAAATGTTAGACGTTTCGGTGAGACTGGATGAATCCACTTGGTGGGACCAATATGTGATGACCTAAGAAGATTCCTCATCTCAGTAATTCCGATCGGTTCAACTCGATAAATCCGAAGTGAAAACGATGGGTTACAGAAATTTGGTCATTGCACTTCGGTGGTACCAAATGTCATCTCGGTAGAACCGAGTTTTTAGACTTTGGCTTATGGCTCTGTCCAGTGTATCTCGGTGGGTTCGGCCAGGTGAGTTTCGGTGGGACCGAGATTTGATTTCAGGTTTTGGACGGATTGGAATGTGGGAAAGTGGTTTATGGTTTTGGAGCAATATCTTCAAGCACTTGAGCAAATGACTCATGATCAAAACCTCATCTCATTTTAATAGTATTGTCTTTCCTATGTACTCAATGTGATCTTTGGTCACTTAATAAATAAATGTAGAGTCTTAAACCATTTGCCAATGCATGTCCTTAGCATTTTGAGGGGTCCACAATCACATGTCCTTGTCATGTATACATTGAACTTTCCTGAAATAATTTGTGAATAGGTATTAGTTTAATGATGTATATGTTGTTATTAGTTATCAAAACCACCCGAGAATTAGTTGCACTTTCAGATGTCCGGTCAGCCATCCACGTAGAATGTGGCTCACACGTACCATCTTTTTTTAATTCTTTTTTCTCTGCCTCTCTCTCCATTCCATGAACCATGATGTGGAAACTTTAGTCCATGATCAATTATGCACTGGTTGATTCAACCTTTTGATCTCTTTAATTTGCGTACCTTGATATCTCCATAATCACTGTGAAATCACCGGAATAATCGACGAAGTCGCTCCATAAATGATGCGGAACCTCCGGAGTTTTCAACGTAGCCGTTACCCATAATAGAGATTTTTCTCTTCTCTCTTCCTTCTTCTTTTCGTGTTGTCTCGATGATAAAAGAACGGGTCTATAATGTGTAGCACGCACAAGCCATCATGTATATGTGCAAATTCACATGCTCCCGGTGCAGCACTTCCTTTATGCAGCCTCTAGCATCCAAACGACACAAGTTTATCCGTAATGGATGTGTATATTATGCACAGCCTCCAACCATATATATTGACTTGTTTTCCGTGCATTGCACAGCATAGAGCGCTAGCCATTTATGCCTGAACCGGTGCTCTTAGACTAGCCACAATGGATAGTAACATAGACTAGTAACATAGGCATGTTACTAGTCTATGTTACTACCTTTATAGTGGGGTAACATATGTGATGGACATCGAACGGACGGGTTCCTTGTCCGTCTCGAGAACGCTTGGCAGCCGTCCGCCTATCTCCACCGTCCAAAATAACTGTGCACATGTGGCGTGCCCTGGCTGTCATCCTCCAGCTGCCCGGTCGTCGTCCTTCTTAACGTGGAAGCCGTGGACCGACCAATCCACAGCTTCCACTTCCAAGCCTGCCTGCCTCCTATAGCCCCAACATGAGCTAGCAAACCCTAGCCGCCGCTGTCGCACCACACTGGCCCACCTCCCCGCCGGTGCCATGGGCTGGCATTGGATCATCAAGGGGAATCACGACCATGAGGCCGGCTCCTCCTCTGGTCGACGCCGCTCCAGCAGTTCCGCCCCGCCTGCACCACCTTCTCCTCCTGCACCACTTGCTCCGCCAGCGTTCGAAATCGCGCCACCGGCGATCGGGCACTGGGATAGGCCGTACATCCTCGTCGACGTGTGCCGACGCTACTAGGAGACGGGGACGCCACTGTCGTGGGGAGATGTCCACCTGCCGAACCACTGGCATCTGTCCGCCAACTGCGAGCCCGTCCCAGCAGTGCCCGTGAGCGGCCGCGCCCGCCGCAACAAGATCAACCGATGCCGCGCCTGCCACGTTGAGATCAACCGACGCTGCACCCGCCTTCCACCGGATCTGCTCGGCGGCCCCAGGTATGCCGCTGTGAGATACGTGGCTCCGCAACGAGCACGACCTGCGGCGGCAATCTTTTTTTTGCCGATCGTCCTCCGAGCCCATGCCGTCCCGCGTCCTCCTCGTGCCGACAGCCCTCCCCAAACGCAGGGCCATAGGCGTGTGCGTGGCATCACGCTGACGCCTTCTCCGTCCCTGTCCCCGCCACCACTTCCGCCCATGTTCGAGCAGGAGGAGGACCGCCACATGGGGCGGGTCATGGAAGACTCCATGGCCATCCATTACGAGCGACAATGGGATGTCCTAGAGACCGCGCTAGCCCTCACTGTGGTCGGCGACGTGGCCATCCTGGAGCTAGACCTCGACTTCAGGGAGGGGGTGCAGGAAGAGGTGGTGGAGGGGCCCCAAGACGCCGCGTGGAACCCTCGTCTGGTGGGCCAGCGGTGGAGCTGGTCGTGCACGGCGCTGGAGATGGCCGGCTCGGTGGGTGTCGGCCCATGATCAGACACGCCTCCGCGGTCATCAGAGCAGGAGCACGAGCCACAAGAGGTGGTGGTGCAGCCGCCGCTGGCGCCTCCGGTCTAGTGAGGGCCCCCAGCCCACCTTTGGCAGCCATCTCCCTACGTCGACCTCACCAGCGACGACGACGAGTAGGACAGCGGCTCCTGAAGACGACGGCGGCCACTGGCGACCGGCCTTTATCAAGTTTTTTATGTCTTTTATTAAGTTTTAGTTTAATTAAGACCCGTGTTGAACTTGGGTAGTATGGATGTGTGGACGTTCATGTTTATATTTATGTTTTCATATTCTTTGCAAGTTTATTTTGTTTTTTGAGCAAAAAATCAAGGTGCATAAATCTGGACGGTTTGGGACGAGGCGTGCTCGTTGGGCGCACCGATGGCCGCACGGCCGCAAGCGGACGGCTATGTCCGTTTTACTTGCCGTACGGACGAAAAGCGGAAGAAATCGACGTCTATTTAGGGTCGCGCGTTGGAGTTGCCCTTAGTTCTCTTTAATTAATCACACACACCAATACTTTTAACACACTTGACTGATCCAAGCAATGCACTCTTATATGTACCTTTATACATACACATATATACCATCATTATACTATTTTGAAGAGAGAGAAGATGGTATTTCATTCAACCCATAATTCTAATTCCTTTACGTCCAGTAATCATCACGTTAGATGATATAATATTAGAACTATTTCCATAAATTACAGGGGTCACACTGAATATTCAAAATATTCTTACACGGGGAGGATACGGGGATGTCGGGTCAGCCCTCCACGTAGGATGTGTCTCACCCGTACCACCTTTTATAAATCTTTTATATAAAACGCTACATACTGAATGAGGATACATTCCTCGTAGAACAACTGTAGCATAAAGTTCTGGCATTGGTAATAAATACTCCCTCCGTGTTATGTCGTGGCGTGAGACACATAAATAAATTAGTAAAAAAGGCTTTGTTGGTGAAATTTTGGCAAATTCCCGTGAATGTGGGAGGACGGAGTCGGCTTCTAGAGATGAACAAATTCTAGTGGTGTGGTTACTTGTTGCTAGATTCTTTGGGACATTCTTTTTATGAATTTCACTTTCTTACTTAGTTAGCGGTTGCCTTTCTATAGTATACAGGGTGCATGTGCGCGCGCGACAGCTTCCGCTAGTTGATTGTACTTTTGGTTGTGTGTGTATTTTAGACGTTGTTTCAGCGCGAGATAGAGGTGGAGGCAGAGTCAGGGGAACAGAGGGGCCGATCAGTGCTTCGCTGGGTGCCATGAGACCCCTTATTGGGAAGCTGGACATGCTGCTGCTAGATCCCCCACCGGGATGTTCCTCTACGGAGGCCATGGACGGGACGTGCCTCCTCAGAGATGAGGTTGAAAAGATAAGCTCCTACCTTGATGACCTGTCAGAGCTGACGGATCCTCCTCTGAAAGCCATGTGCTGGATGAATGAGGTGCGTGACCTGTCTTATGACATGGAGGATTACATCAACAGCTTAATATTTGTTCCCAACAATAACAAGACCATCAGGACCCTCCGCGAATTGTCCACACATGTCAAGCCACCCAGGACTCAGGTTATAATTGCGGAAACGCTGTTAGAATTCAGGATGTATGTCCAGGAGACTATTGAACGGCACCATAGGTACAATCTCCTTTCTTGCAGGACCTTGAGGCATAGGTTTGTGTCAATGGGCCCTATGCTTCTTCCAACCGCACATGTAGTGACTGATGACATAGTAATTGATGGCCGGATGAACGAATTTATCAACTCACTGGCTAACGATAGGGACCAGCAACTTAAGGTGTCATGTCTTCTTGGATCTGCTTGTCTTGGAAAAACCACACTTGCGGAAGTGTTGTACAACAAATTTGGTAAGAATTACAGTTGTCGAGCTTTCGTTCGGGTGTCCAAGAAACCTGATATGAAAAGAGTTTTCCATGACATGCTCTGGCAAATCCAGCGGCAACGTCCCTCACGGCATTGCAAGGAAGTTGAACTCATTGACAAGATCAAGAAATATCTGCAAGATAAAAGGTAGTTTTGTTCTTGTTCATACAAAACAAAACTAGAACTCTTACACATGTTGTTTAACGTAATATGACTTAACTATTTGTATTCAGGTATTTGATTGTTATTGATGATGTATGGGCTGCATCAGTATGGGATATTATAAATCATGCTTGTCCAAAAGGTAATCATGGCAGCAGATTAATAACAACTACTCAGGTTGAAGGCGTTGCGTTAAAATGTTGCTGTTATCAACCAGAGTATGTTCTTGAGATGAAACATCTAGATGATGACCACTCTAGAAAGCTTTTCTTTAACAGACTTTTTGGCTCTGAAAGTTATTGTCCTGAAGAGTTCAAAGAGGTTCTAAATGATATTGTTGAAGTATGTGATGGTCTGCCGCTAGCTATAATCAGCATAGCTAGTGTTTTAGCTAGCCAGCCTGCCATGCCAACTGATCTATTGAAGTACATCCATCAGTCGTTAAACTCTTGTTTCTTGGCATCAGAAAGAATGAGACAAGCACTGAATCTTAGCTTCAATAATCTTCCTCATTATTTGAAGACATGCTTGCTATATCTTGTTATGTATCCAGAGGGATACATATTCTGCAATGATGATTTGGTGAGGGAATGGGTGGCAGAAGGTTTTATCGATACAATGGAACGGCAGGACAGGTTGAAAGTTGCAGAGCGCTATCTCAATGAACTTATTTGTAGAAGATTAATCCATCCTATACGTATCAACCACAACAATGAGGTCTTGTCCTGTGCAGTTCATGATGTGGTATATGATTTTATTGCATCCAAATCTGCAGAAGAGAATTTCATTGTGTCAATAGACTGCAGTCAAAAGAACGTGATACTTTCTAATAAGGTCCGTCGACTATCTCTCCTCTTTGGCGATGCAAGATATGCCAAGACACCCATAAACATCAGGAAGTCTCAAGTTCGGTCACTTGCTTATTTTGGATTATTCAACTGCATGCCTTGTATCAGAGATTTCAAGCTTCTTCGTGTTCTAAACCTTCAACTATCATTTCATGGCGACTCTTCTTGTGACCCTGTAGACCTTGCTGGGATTTCAGAACTGATTCAACTGAAATATTTTAAGATTGGATGCGGTTTCTATATAAAACTGCCAACCGATGGGCTAAAATGTTTGCAAACACTAGATATTACAGATGTGGTAGTCATTAGGTCATCAGTGGACATCATTCTCCCAAAATTGTTGCACCTCAGTCTGCCTTTCGCAAGAAGTTTGTTGTATTGGAACGGCATTAAGTGGATTCTAGGAGGAGCTGGCGGACTGAACTCCTTGGAGGATCTTCATCTTACCGTTTCTTCTACAGATTCCAATGATCTGGAGAGAAACATCAAATCTTTGGGTCATTTAATCCAACGACATCAAAACTTGAGAACTGTAGTAATGACCCATGGTTCCAAGGTTAAAAATAGTGTGGTTAGTAGTACTACAAAATTAATCACCACCAAGCCATCCAAGGAGGTGATTAATTGTAGAGCGCCACTTCTCCAGAGATTTGAATGCTCACAGGCTAGCGGCCTAAGTGGGCTAAAGAACTTGACAACCTAGTTATTTTGAAGATTGCAGTGAAAGAACTTCACATGATTTGTGTTGATATTCTCAGGGAATTGTGTGCCCTCACTGCTCTATCTCTGTATGTGCGAAGCCAGGGCACTAAAAAGATCATCTTTGACAAGCACGGGTTCTCAGCTCTCAAATACTTCAAGTTGAGGTTCACGACTGGGGTAGCTTGGATAAACTTTGAGAAGGATGCAATGCCTAGTCTCTGGAAGCTCAAATTAATTTTCAATGCCGTCCCCCGAATGAACCTAAAACCATACTTTCTTTGGACTCACTCCGACCGGCACGAACTATATAAGCGGGGTGATGCACTGATCAGCATCGACCATATGCCAGGTCTTAGAGAGATCTATGCAAAATTTGGTGGTGCAGCTGCTGATGTAGAGTATATCAAGAGTAAGAGGATCGGCATTAGTAATGATCCAAGCAATCCTGAAATCAACATGCAATGGGTAGAGGACCAAAGCAGAAATCAGAAACAGCAAATGAATGAGATTCTGGAGATAGACTTTGCAGATGTAACATTGGATAGAGCAGCTGCTGAAAGGTGCCTACTTCCTCATTTACATGGAGTTCAATTAATCTGATTTAATTATTTGTGTTCTGACAAAGCTAGATAAATGGTTGTTGTGATCTGGATGTCTAGGTCACCAGAGTCTGTGCATGAATTCACACTCGATGAGATCATGTCCGCCACCAGCAACTTCGCCAATGCACACTTCAACAGTGACCACTACAAGAAAAGGAACCTCGACAAGACATTCTGCCGCCCCGGCATCTACAAGGGCTTCTTTGAAAACAGAAAGGTCGTTGTCAAGTGCTTCAACAAGTTCAGTGGCGACCATGAGTGGCTGGTACGTTCGTATCTTTGGTGTCCCTGTCTAATCCCGCCAGACATTTCAATCGCCAGCCACAACAGCTTTTCAGTAACCAATCTCAACAGCTGGTCGATGAGACAGAGCTGGAGTGCCTCGCAATGGTGCATGATCCTCATCTAGTGAAGCTGCTTGGCTTCTGTGACTACGACAATCACAGGATGCTCGTATACGCTGACATGCCCACGGAAAGCCTCAAGGACCACCTTTCCAACGGTGGTATGATGCGTGATTTGGATTCCTTTGTTTAATTAGTAGCATATATGTGTGCCAAACTTGCATGATTATGTATGGCCGCAGATACACAAGGGTCGTCATCAACAAAACGTCAAGAGGAACAGCTACCATGGTTAACGCGTCTCAGGATCGCCATTGGAGCGGCCAAGGGCCTGGCTTTCCTACACGAGGCGGACAAGCCGATGATCCACGGTGATTTCAAAGTCTCCAACATTCTGCTTGGCTCGGTGAGTTTAACCTATACCTGTTCTTGGCTCGCCGCACATGTGGCGGTATCTTCTTGCTGACCACCTCATATAGGGTGTAAATGTGCCAACAATGATGGTCCCTTTTGCAATAGTGACAACCACTCATGGTCATTTCCCACCTCTTCCTAGTTTACTTTGGAACCCCAGAATTTATACATGGTTGAATCCAAGGCGCATACCAAACATGCAATGACAGCATCCACAACATAACAGCCAGATGTGTTCCTGAAGTTCAGCAGTCAACCCCTACATCCTCAGGGAGTTGGATCACCCGCTAATTACCCTGTCAGGCCTACACAACTTTTTTTACAATTGGATGTAGTTACACACATGTGTGTTTCATATGTTCTAGATAGTATCTATCGTACTGAAGCATATGTATACCTAGTACGTAGTATGTAAGAATATTTAGGTAGTGTGTGTGTCTGCATATATAGTATTTTTAGGTAGTATATATAGTATGTTTAGCATACTTTTTATATACACAAATAATGTATTTTGCAAAGATATCCAAATTGTGGCCGGTCTGCTTGTTTACTCGGGGCTGCAGCCCAGTTGCTTAGTGGTTTGCTTCTAGGTCTACCCAATCTTGGTTAGACCTTGCTCTATTAACCATTAGGACTCAATTGGATTTTTTTTTTCATGTAGCTAACTTTGGAGTATCTTAGATGTAGCATAGGAACATATTAATAATAATAAAATAATATAATAACTATCACGTGATAGTATATGAGACGTGTCTATGTTTTGACGCATAATTTTTTGTAATGGTTAAACACCAAGATTTCTGGTGTTGTTTCGGTAAAACAGTTTACGGTGCACCCCGGTAAGGAAGAGAAACGAGAAAAAAATGACTATGGTTTGACCTCAAGTCCATCTTCTGCTGCGTTCATCTCGATGACTAGGCACCAATTTGAACCTAATATTCGCAAACACTACTTTAGCACCCTACCAAATGTTTTGGTCCGTCTTCGTGTTTTGTGTGTACGCATGTCTCGTTGCTACCACTGGGTCGCGCCTCTGGTGTTCCAGTCAAGTATCCTGGGTAGTTAGCCCACACCTTCTCAACTCCAACTGTAAAGAATTACATATGACATTGTTCGAGGGAATGGTAAGCACTCTGGCTCCTAAGAGATCATGTAATCACAAACAGTGCCTACTTAGACAGTTGGTCACGTGTATAGATTTAGATAGGAGAAATAATTGCTTACGAGTGATTGGAGCAACATAATTGGTCTTAGCTATTCTTTAGAAAATCTGTTAAATAGAAACGTTGTTTTCTTATTGTGGGTTTTTCGTTATAATCCATGTTTTTTTTACCAAAGTTCAAGGAGTCCTAGCTAAGGTATACAACCTGAAAAGGCAAACCTAAAATTATAAACAAGGATATTTATGACATGTCGGCCCCACTAGTAAAAAGAGGCGGTAAAAGGGAGCATGTTAAAATTTGCCTTACAACAATCCCTACTTAGTATCTTCATCAGGTATTGACTCATGAGCCCAGGACTTAATTAAATTAGTTAAACATTTTCAATGGTTGGAGGAGCGGGATTGACATTTGTCGTGAACAATGATATATAAACAGGGGTCTAAATGGCATGAGTCAGAACCTGGTTTTGTATAAATTCTCCTAGCTTTGCACTTTTTTGTCTGCAGAAAACTTGTGATTCAGAGTGATTTTGAGGTGCTTAAGCCTGATTAAGTTAGGGATAGTTTATTGCGTTATGAAAGTTAGTGGACAAATGATTCCACCAGACAAGTTTATGGACCGCTAATGCAACTACCACCTTCGAATCGATTGTTGGTGGCATTTACCGATCTGTCAAGGGCACCTCTTGATGTGCTATAAGTATTGCACATCTAACTGACTCAATCAAACATAAAAAGGAAAAAAAAGGAAAAAATGACTCACACAAATCTCCGCATAAAATCAATGAGCACTTAGATACGCAATACTTATCGCACAACTAGATGTGCTTTAGCAACACTAGTTGCTAGGATATTTTTGTTCACCGTTTGTGTGATATAATACTTTTCAGGACCGCAAACCGAAGCTGTTTGGCTTTGGCTTCCCGAAAGACTATCCAGGGGCCAAAACGGCCGAAAGCGACGTGTACAACTTCGGTGTGGTGCTCCTAGAGCTTCTGGCTGGGCGATCTGTTGTCGATGAGAAGCGATTTGTTATGGAGTGGTCATGTGCCTACCCCCCGTTCAAGGAGGACAAGCTGATTGATATCATTGACCCGAGCCTTGAGGGGGAATACTCGTTGTCGGCAGCGTATAGCACTGTGGAGATCGTGAGTCAGTGCCTGAACAGCATGCCCAAGGAGCGGCCATCTATGCGGGACGTCGTGGAAGCGCTTGAGCCCCTGCTCAACCTTGGCGACAATGACAAGGCCGAGGATGTAAATTGGGAGGTTTCTTCCTTATATCCCGCGTCATGGGACCACCATCATGAATTCCAACGGGACGAGCTCATGTTGGCCACCAGCCACTTCTCAGCGGAAAACATTCTCGGCAAGGCTGACTACGGCCACATCTACAAGGGTGCAATCAACGGCAAGCTCTTGGTGGCCGTCATGAAACTCCATCCAGACTACAATCGCCACAGGCTTAAACCAGAGGGAGGGCTGGTACGTTCTTCAGTGTTCCCCTTCAATCATGCCTCAGCTGGAAACATCAGCTCAATTATTAATTAATTTCATTTCATTTCATCTGTCGAAGCTGTGGTGTTTTGAGAGATTGCGCCATCCTCATATCCTGAGTCTGCTGGGCTACTGCAACCAAGACGGGCACGGTATACTCGTCTATGAGCACATGCAGAGGGGTAGACTCCTGAACCACATCTTGGAGACCAGTAAGTGTACATGATGATTTCGATTTTATATTGGTCATTAAAGCAAGAGTGCATGCATGGTTCATATCCTAACAGCGTGTGCATGATTGTATGGCTCCAGATCGCATTGGGTCAATACCATGGTTATCACGGCTCAAGATCGCCGTTGGAGCAGCTAAAGGTCTGGCTTACCTGGAGGACGAGCGGAAGATCTATGCTCCCTTGGACGACGAGCGGAGCATCTACTATAGTGGTTTCAAAGCTTCCTGCATTATGGTTGACTCGGTAAGTTTCGCATCAACTGGTCAGTCATACCATATCCCAGTCTTTCATCATAATTAAAACACCCACTACTGCACATCACAATCATTGTTCCATAGTTCACGGAAGGAGCAATGCTGGACTCACGAGTAGGCTTTTTCCAGACTTCACGGAGTAGCAAATATGGAGGATTAGGATTGGATTTAGGGGGTAGGAAGGGCCCACCCCGCTGAAAATGGGGCGGTCTCAGTCGACTGAGATTTAAACAGGTCCCACTCAAGTGACATAACATGCAAGAAATAAAATTGAAAAGAAAATTTTGCATGGCCCTCTATATAAGATCTCATGAGTATGCAATCGACGAAGTCTCATTCGACTGAGACTTTTTTTTAGAAAAGGAGGAAGACCTCCGGCCTCTGCATCCGGGCGATGTATGCAACCACTTTATTAATTATTCACATAAGACCTTACAAAGAAATACAACAGTAAGTCTGAATCCACCGTCTAGTCAGCATATGTCGCTACTCCTATCCAATTGATGAAGGGGTGCTGATAGTCCGGGCCTAATACCACAGACCTCGCAGCCAAGCCTGACGCCAACCGTGTGCTGCCTGTGCATATTTATATACACACAGGGCCTAGGCACCTACCACTAGCTGTTCCAATCAAAACTAACTTTAGACACACCCAATCTGATTTTGATAGACTAGCTAACACGGCAGGCTTTATCACTGCCTATCAAACTTAGCAACTTTACTTGGACATGCTAAAAGCAAGATTGTTTCTAACAGTGGGGACCCTTATGTTGGTTTTATATCCACAGGATCATACAGCGAAGCTGTTTGGCTTTCAATTGGTGAAGGAGAATCCACAGGACAAGGCGAGTGAAAGCGATGTGTACAACTTTGGTCTAGTGCTCCTACAGCTGCTGGCCGGGGGGGCATCAATCAACGAGAAGCGACTGCTTCTGAAAAAAAATCCGGTGAAGTGGTCGCGTTCCTCTCTCAATAAGTACAATCTGCACCGAATCAT
The DNA here is from genome assembly GCF_018294505.1 of Triticum aestivum. NCBI lineage: Eukaryota > Viridiplantae > Streptophyta > Magnoliopsida > Poales > Poaceae > Triticum > Triticum aestivum. The sequence goes on from NC_057814.1 coordinate 2,869,859, forward strand.
GGACCCTAGACTGGAGGGGCAATACTCATTTTCGGCAGCTTCTAGCACTGCAACCATCGCACGCCGGTGCCTGCAGGACAAGGAGCGACCGTCGATGCGTGACGTAGTGCTAGCCCTTGAGCCGCTGCTCAGCGATGGGCGTCACTCAAGGGCGGTACGGTGGACACCCTCGTTGTTACTCGGCCGATATGGTGCTGTAAAAGGGAGAGGCAAAGCTAAGCATGGTAAGGAGGTGGAAGAACCAACAACGGGGGCTTCTTCCGTCACTCTTCCCGGCACACTGAACTCGTGAAAGAAGCATCGATCAGGGAGCACGGCCACACAAGACCCATTTAACCTACTACTATACATCAGCTTTTTATGCTTAATTCTCCTACCATACACAAGACCCATTTAACAACGGGGGCTTCTTCTGTCACTCTTTTGTGTCCAAGATTGTTGAGATTCTGTTTTCTTTTCGAGATTGGATTGTTCAGATTCTGAAGAACAAATAAAGCATATTCATTTTGTCCTAGTAGATCATCCTGTTAAAACATAATCATATTGTGCAGACCATTGCATTGTGTCACGACTCGCCCAATTCTGAAAGCAACAGAAACCCTAAACGTACAGAGCGCTTACAAATCAAGCCGCCATGACCCGACCTCGAACTCTGCCCACTCCGGGTTTTGCGGGCGGGCAACCTCTCCGGCGACCCGCGCCTTCTTATTTGGTGCTCTCTGCTCTCTCGAGTATCGACTCAGAGTTGTCCTATGCCCTTCAGGAGACCAAGGCTGAAACAGAGTACATCTTGAAGAAAAAACAGGCGGAAGCAGAATAGCTGCGCATCAATCGAGCCTATGTAATCGGCGCCAATCGCGGCGCAGATTGGACGGCCGTCATGCTGCCTCTGCTGTCTTTTTGCCAAAAAAAAAAAGGTGACTCTGCTCTCAAGTAGTATTAGTAAATAAGTCTGTGTGTTAGCAAAATACTTTCCTGATGGTGACATTCTTAAAGCTGAGCCGGTCAAGGGATAAGCTATGTGTGGACAAGTATTTTGTAAGGAATAGAGATTCTGAAGGAGGGGCTCCATCTCATATGGAGAATTGGTGATGGCACTAATGTCAAAATCTGGGAAGATCCTTGGATCCCCAAAGGTGTCCAACATCACACCAAGGTCAGGGGATACTTACCCGTGTGTCAGACCTTATTGATCCTATCACAAGCACTTGGTATCCTGCACTAGTGGAAACTTGCTTCCATCCGGATCATTCCCATTTGCGAGCAAACAAGCGACTTCTTAGCATGGCATTTCGACAATAAGGGCCTTTCTCCTGTAAAGTCGGCATACAAAGTTGATGTTGCTATGTTAAAAAGAGATGCAAGCAGACAACAGGGACAAAGCTCAGTTCCTGACGAGAGAGATGCAGATATGTTTGGGGCAATTTGGTGTACCAGATGCCCACCCAAAGTGCATCACTTTCTTTGGAGACTTGCCCACAACAGCCATCCCATGTACATGGACATCAGTAGGAATGGAATCAAGCTTGACATATGCGGACGGTACTTTGAAGATGGTGGACATCTTTTTCTGCAATGTTAACGAGTGAAACAGGGCTGGAGAGCTGCTGTTAGAGGTGGTCAGACTGAAGCTTGCAAGTCTGAATTAGGCAAAGGAAGCTGTCCATGCGGTGCCGAAACTACCAGATAAGCAGAAACTACTGCGTATTGCACTCTTATGGTCCTGGTGGAAGGAGCGGAACCGAGGAAACCACGGGGAACGCAGACTGAGCACGGACGAATTTCAGTTTGCCGTCAGCCGCCATGTCGATGAATGTGAAGAGTATTGAATTCTGAATATCTATTATTGCCTCCAAGGGCTGTTTATATAAGATACAAAACTTGGGAGCCAAGGATAGTAGAGATAGATTACAACTTGAACTACCAAATACATAAACCGAATATATACTCT
>NC_057814.1:2872122-2890625 GCF_018294505.1 Triticum aestivum
CATCAGGTAACGATGTTGAGACTGGAGCGAATGCCAGTGAATGTTGCAGTGGTGGGAACATGAAGCACACGGACCTCGCCAAGAGCCACTTTCTCACGAACAAAATGAATATCAATCTCGATGTGTTTGGTGCGACGATGCTGAACAGGATTGGACGCCATGTAGACTGCAGAAATATTGTCACAATAAACAATTGTTGCACGCTCAATTGGTTGATGAAGCTCAACCAGAAGCTGACGGAGCCACACTGCCTCAGCCACAGAATGCGCAACAGACCTATATTCAGCTTCTGCAGAAGATCTGGAAACTGACCTGCCTTTTAGAAGACCAAGAAACAAGATTGTCACCCAAATAAACACAAAAGCCGGATGTAGATCGTCGAGTATCTGGACAACCCGCCCAGTCTGCATCAGAATAAACTGTCAAGCTTGTTGGAGAGGAAGAGTTAAGAAGAAGACCATGATCAATAGTACCTTTGAGATACCGATGTATTCTCTTGACATGAGAAAAATGAGGAACACGAGGATCATGCATATATAAGCATGCTTGTTGAACAGAATAAGATATATCGGGACGAGTGAGAGTGACATATTGGAGAGCACCAGTGATACTGCGATATAGTGTAGGATCAGAAAAAGGTTCACCATCGGCCGACAACTTGGTACCAACATCGACCGGCGTAGGACAGGGTTGACAGTCAGTCATCCCCGCACGAGAGAGCAAATCAAGAAGATACTGGCGTTGAGAGAGAAAGAGTGTAGATGAAGTGCGGGAAACATTGATCCCAAGAAAGTGATGAAGAGGACAAAGGTCAGTCATGGAGAATTCATGATTAAGAGAAGACATAATATGTTGTAAAAAGGAATCAGAAGAGGCAGTGAGAATGATATCGTCAACATATAGTAGAAGATATGCAGTATGAGAGGAGGAACGAAAAATAAAGAGAGAGGAGTCGGATTTAGATGAGGTAAAACCTAATGTGTGAATGAAGGTGGTGAAGCGATGAAACCAAGCACGAGGAGCTTGTTTAAGACCATACAGAGATTTGTGAAGAAGACAAACAAAATCAGGAGAAGAGGAATTCTCAAAACCAAAAGGTTGTTGACAATAGACAGTTTCATTGAGAGTGCCATGTAGAAAAGCATTTTTAACATCTAATTGATGAATCGGCCAAGAGGAGGAGACAGCAAGACTGAGAACAACACGAATGGTACTAGGTTTAACAATCGGAGAAAAAGCCTCATCAAAATCAATACCGTGTTGTTGAGAAAAACCACGACATACCCAACGAGCTTTATAACGAGCAAGAGTACCATCAGCATGAAATTTGTGACGGAAAACCCATTTGCCGGAAACAACATTGACACCGGGTGGTTTGGGAACAAGAGTCCAGGTGTTATTTTGCTGAAGAGTATGAAACTCATCACGCATGGCAGAATGCCAGAGAGGATCGAGAAGAGCACGTTTATAAGAGGTAGTAATAGGCGAGACAGTGGGAGTAGCCGTGAGATTAAGACGTCAGGTAGGGAGGTGAAAGCCACGCTTACCACGAGTGCAGATGACATGATCGTTGGCCGGAGGTATAATAGGAACAACATTGGGCGGAAGAGGCGGTGTTGAGGAAGAAGAGGAAGAAGGAGAAGCGAGAACAGGGGAGATGGGCGTGGGAGGAGAGGTAGCTGCCGTCAAGGGAGGAGTGGGGGCGCGGAAGGCTATGGTGTGGGAGGAGTGGGCGACACGGCGGAAGGCTGTTGTGGGGTTGCGTGGGGCTGCTCTGGTGGCTGTTGCTCCGCGGCAACAGAGGTAGGAGTTAGACGAGGGAGTAGAGAAGATGAAGAATGGACAGGAGATGGTTGGTGCGTAGGTGATGATTGTGTGGCAGCGTAGGGAAAAGTGTGTTCGTCAAAGACGACGTGGCGGGAAATAATGACACGACCGGATGAAGGATCGAAGCTGCGAGAGCCCTTATGATCATCGGAGAGACCAAGATAGATGCAGGGTAAAGACCTAGGCTCTAGTTTATGAGAGGTTGTAGAAGTGATGTTGGGAAAATAGAGACAACCAAAAACGCGGAGAGAAAGATAGTCGGGATGGGAAAGAAAAAGAGATTGAAAAGGGGTGTAGAGAGGACATGTTTTGGTTGGTCTAATATTTAGAAGAAGTGTGGCAGTACGTAGTGCTTCAACCCAAAAACGGGGAGGGAGAGAAGCTTGAATAAGCAAAGTGCGAAGAATATCATTGATGGAGCGAAGAGAGCGTTCTGCTTTTCCGTTTTGAGGGGATGTATAGGGGCAAGAAAAGCGAAGGAGGATGCCGTGAGAGAGAAAGAAAGTGCGATTGCGAGTATTGTCAAATTCACGTCCATTGTCGCATTGAATAAAGCGTATTGGAAGACCAAAGTGGGTAAGAACATATTGTGGAAAATTGAGAAAAATTGGGTGTACGTCGGACTTGGCTCATAGAGGGAATGTCCAAACATAATGGGAATAATCATCAAGAATTACAAGATAGTATTTATAACCGGAAACACTAGAAATTGGAGAGGACCATAAATCACAATGTAGTAATTCAAAAGGAAAAGTACTAATAGTAGAGGAGGTACCAAAAGGTAGTCTAACATGTTTGCCACATTGACAGGCATTACAAAGAGAGGAATCATGAGAGACACTAGAGCTAGGGATACAAAATTCTTGTAGTAATGATGATAAGGTAGCTTTATAGGGATGACCAAGCCGACGATGCCATAGATCAACGGATGCAAGCATGGCGCGAGGAGTGGAAGTGGAGGCGCCATGAAGAGGATAAAGATCGCCTGTGCTATTGTACCGAGCGGGAACCTCCCCCGTTTTCAGATCCTTCACAGATAAACCAAAGGGGTCAAAGGCAAGAATAACTTGATTATCGATGGTAAACTGACGAACAGAGATAAGATTGGCAATTAAAGATGGGACTACAAGAATATTACGTAAAAGAAAATTGTTAGAAGAATAGGGGATGTAAGAGTCACCGGTGCAAGAGACAGGAATAGTGGAATCATCACTAATGGTAATGGAAGAAAAAGAAGAAGGAAAACAAGCTGACAAAAAAATTCATATTTGAAAACATATGCATGAATGCACCAGAATCGAAAATCCAATCCGTACCTTCGTTGTTGAGGGTGAAATTGTTCATGGCGGCGATGAAGGCAGCCTGATCCCAGCTTGGTGATGTTGTGCTTGGCGATGAAGGGGCAGGCACGGTCATTGGTGCATGCTGATCGTATGCGTACGGTGACGGCGCCGAAAGAGCACCGGGCGCATAGGGAACCAGGGCGTAGCCGGGCGGAACCGCGGGGGCGCCGGGCGAGGTCGGTGTAGTGGTGGCGGTGTAGACGTGAGGCGGCCGCCGGGGCCCGAGGAGACCAGGAGAGCCGGCGGCGGGACGAAGGCCCGGGCTCCAGGATCCCGTGTATGCTGGAGGGGCGCCGTAAGGAGATGGAGCAGACCAAGGCATGGGCCATGCCTGAACCAGCCCGGTCCAGGGATCTTGCTGTGGGTGCCATGCTGGTGGAGTAGATGCCGGCGTAGACGATGATGATGGCGCTGAAGAGCCGGCGGAGCGAGGCTGGGGTGGCCGGTAGACGGGATTCTTCCCGTGGTAGTTATGGCTCGGGCGCCAGCCTGGAGGCGGCTGGGCAGGTGCCGGTGACGAAGATGATGGAGCTGGCGCAGAAGGCTTGGTGGTGGCGTGAAACACTTGCGGGCGGGTGGCCTTGCGAGCTTGGTTCTGAGACTCGAGCTGAAGAAGAGAGCGGACCTCGCCGAAGGAAGGATAGGGCCGCAACATGGGGATGAAGGCCACCTGTTTCTCAAACTGCTCACCGAGGCCGACGAGAAGAGCGTTGATGAGGACGCGGTCGTCGACGTGATCCCCAAGCTGCCGGAGTTCATCACCGATAGACTTGATCCGCTGGCAGAAGACGGTGACCGGGGAGTCTCCTTGGATGATGGTGCGGAGCTCGGTGTGGAGAGCATTGATGCGGGCGTCGGAGTTGTCTTGAAACAACTGTTGAAGAGAGGCCCAAAGCTCGGCTGCGGTGGCGTCGTCGTTGGAGACAAGATTGAAGAGCTCGGTTGAGATCCGAGTATAAATCCATTGAATGATCGTGAGATCGTCCTTCACCCAACGAGGATTGGCAGGCTGCGGGACAGAGGATGGATGTATATGGTGGCGTAGACAGCAGCGACCAAGGTGGATGTGGAAGAGATGGCGCCAGTGGTAGAAATTGTGGGCAGCGAGATCAAGCGAGATGGGTATGAATGGCGAACATCAGCAATTGTATATGCTAGAGAGATTTGTGGTGGCGGAAGGGTGTATTGGTGGTGGGTAAGAGAACTAGGGTTGTAGGAGGAAGAAGAGAGGGATGGCGATCTGGCGGCGTTGAACTCAGCCGCGGTAAAGAGGGGCCGTGCCGGGAGAGGTGGAGGTTTCGGCGGTGAGGCCATGTCGAGGAGATAACCTTGGTGACGGATACCATGAAGAGTATTGAATTCTGAATATCTATTATTGCCTCGAAGGGCTGTTTATATAAGATACAAAACTTGGGGGCCAAGGATAGTAGAGATAGATTACAACTTGAACTACCAAATACATAAACCGAATATATACTCTAATAGAATGAACTGAATTCCTAGCACCCAAGCAAAGTGTTTGACAGGAAACAGAGCACCAATGGAAGCCACCTATATCAGACCTGGTGAAAATAAACACTAACGGAGCTTTCCATCCTAAGCTAGGACATGGAGGGTGGGGCTTTATCTGTCGAAACTCAAACAATGAGACTCAGTTTGCAGCAGCTGGGTCGGCTAGTGTGTTCTCGGATGCTCTCCATGCAGAGACGTTGGCCCTATCCAAAGCTGTAACATTTGCCGATGATTTTGGTGTTGGCAAGGTGATTTTTGAGACTGATAATTTGTGCCTTCAGCAAGCCGTGTCTTCTGATCAATATAATTGTGTGCCTCTTGGGATGCTCCTCGGGGAGATAAAGCAAGGTGTTGGCAAGGATTTTTACAGCGCAAAAAAAAAATCCGAATTTTTTATATGTGCACATATAGAAGTGTAATATATCGTGTGAATTTTCATCAAAATCTGTGCTTGTATGTGAGACATACGAAAAAGACAAATACATGCAAAAATCAGCTCTTTTTTGACGGATTAAAATTGTTTTGAATATCCTTATATTTCTACAAACATGGTTGACATGTTTGGATACATTTGTAGAATTTAATATTATTAGAAAATAATTTTTAATACATGTTGAATAGTTTATAAATACAAAGTTGTCAAATATTTATTAATAATTGGATATTCTAGAAATAGAGTGACGATATACAATAATTGTGTGTGCTTCTGGTGCAGAATGAAGATATATGAATTTACACAATAGTACTTAATATGGATTGAACTATTTAAATCGACATAAAATTTTGAAAAGGTTCATTTTACCTCTTCAAAGTACACGATAACAAAAGAAGTTTTTTTTTGAAAATACAAAGTAATTTAATATTGGTAATCTTTTTATATGGGAAAATTTGTGTGTCATAAAATTAAACATGAACTTGGAAAAATAAAAAATAAACAGTGGTAATAAATAAAAAATAAATGATGGATAAACGCAACAATTAGTCTACAATAGCTTTCTTGCTAACATTCTTATGGAAAGCAAAGTTCAGCTGCATGGCTGGATCGTGCCGGTAGTTGACCAGGAGGTGCCTTGTTCGAAACTCCTCTGTGTGTTTTTTTCATTTTATTTCTATCTAGCATACCCTATACTTCAGGACTTTTCTACATGATTATATAAAACTCGAGGTTGGTTTCTGTAAAATAATTCCTCACAAGCGGGCACATGGGCCACTGCCACGCTAGCACGCCACGTGAAGACGAAGGCACCATATTTGCACGATGGGACAACTTTAAGCATCAGTTTCGTGTATTTTATAACTTTAGGCATCAAACTGACCGTACAAGACAAGTTTAGGCACCTCCGATGTATTTAAGTCGATAAAAAGGTTATTGTGATGGAGGTTCATGTGTGTGCGAGAATTGCTTTGTGCAATCACGTGGACACCATTCTGCAGAGTTTTTTCTTTTTTGATTATTTTTTTTAAGAAAAGGAGGAAGACCCCCGGCCTCTGCGTCTGGACGATGCATGCAGCCACTTTATTAATTATTCACAAAAGTCCTTACAAAGAAATACAACAGTAAGTCTGAAGCCACCGTCTAGGCAACATCTGTCGCTACTCCTATCCAGTTGATGAAGGGATGCTGATAGTCCGAGTCTAATAACACAGACCTCGCAGCCAAGCTTAACATCTAAGACCTGAGACCCCAACCTAGCCACGAGAAAGTATCCTGTGCAATGACAGAATATGTGCACCAGATGCATCATAGACTCAGGAGCCGTTGGATGAAGAACAAAGGGACAGGATTCAGTCCTATGGTGGGCTGCTGGCACATTTGCAAAAGACACCTTGTACTCTTGTAGACAGCTCCTTGTTTTTGCATAATGGAGCAGAGCAGGACAAAATCCGTTGCTTTGCAAACTAGTTTCGCTACATCTCCCGTTATTTTAATTGTTCGCGAGAGCTGGTACCGGGAGATGAGGAGTGCATCTCACATAGCTATATGCAGTCACGCCATGTCCTCTTTTAGTTGCATCCGTGCTATGTACTCATCGCAGATGCTTTGTAAAGAAATGTTCCAACAACATTTCGGATGCCTCATCGCAGATGCTTTGTACATTTCTTGCTAAATAAAAACAGTTGCAACGGACTGGGCAGAAACAAACCATTAATAATCCCGTTCATGACTTGAAAATCGCATCGCCGATTGATTGGATATATGTATAACTTGACACACATATTTGGCATCACAAATTCAGTTCTTACATATAAAATGGCGTACTTTACACGAATCTTCAAGTGCTGCTAAAAAATCCTGAAAAGGTCTTCATATCATTACCTATCACCTCCCACATGGGAATACTTGTAGTAAGTGGTACTTCATAAACAGAGCCTTTGAGCCTTCATAAACAGTCTACTTCACTATTCTGTTACATAAATTTTTGGAATCATGAATATGAAAAGAAATTGGAATCTTCAAATACAAAACGACGAACAAAATAAAATGTTGTAATAGAATCAGGAACAGAGACAAGAACAAGTTTCCAAAAAAAAAAAAGATACAAGAACAAGTAGTGATGCTTTCAGCTAGTTCCGTCAAACATAGAAGCACACTTTCCGTTTAGGCCGTCTTACCTGCTGCCTAAAACAGTTTCATAAATGGACGCCATCATTTTATTCAATTCAGATAAACTACAAGGTTCATTTTGCAGGTGTGCCAGCAGCCCAGCTTGTACCAGATCTTGCCCGTTCCTTCTCAATCAAATGACCCATAACTCGCTGGTGCACCTGGTGCACCAATTCTCTCGTTGCATGGGATACGTTCTCCCCTAGCCACTTGCCGGGTCTGGGGTACACACTGGTCCGGCGTGCTCTCAGAGGCCGCCGCCGCCAACTGCCACCGCTCCATCTTCAGAACTGTACTGATGCATCAACCTTGCTTGGTCTAGCTATCGTCGACGCCATCACGGCGCCAACGGCACCTCCTCTCTGCGCGCAAACGGCTGAGCACGTCACGTTCGCCACTGATACACCTCAGCACCATGCTGCCAAGTACCTCCAGCCGACACAGCTTGAAGTCTTTAGAAGATCTGTCGTGCGTAGCACCTGCCGACCAGGCATGACAAAGCGTAGCACCTGTCGGTCAGGCATGACTTGACATCTCCACCGAAGCTCCGTGCAAGAAGAAGCCCCTCCACCTCCTGCCTCTGACTTCCAGCGCTGCTCCACAAACGATGCTCCCAAAAGAGGAACGACACCACGGTGCCGCCATCGTCCGATCTGGAAGATCAGATCCTAGGGTTTCCCTAGGAGCAGCACGAGTGGGTCGACAGTAGTTACACAACGATGCCTCCATCAAGGTAACGGCGTAGAATGCCGCCATCGCCTGCCGTCGGCTCGGTTTTCACCGACAACCATGTCTCCCCAACTCGAAGCCGGGACTAGATGATGGATCTCGAGATCCGATCACCACTATTTACAGTAGTTGTGATAGTAGTGTCACCACTGAGTTGTGGTCAGGACTCCGGACTCGCTAGGTTCATTGCGTGCTTGTGAGTCTTGTGACACATTGCAACTGTGCGTGTAAGATGAAATCCACACAACCATTTCGAGAATATATTCTATCATATTCATCTGAGTGAATACGAAATGATACTCGTGTGCTTCTTTCCAAGTAATTTTTATTTATTCAGAGTTTGAGAAAATTTGAACAGAAAAGAACGCAAGATACAGACTGAATTTGATGTTAAAAAAGTAACTGATAGCAGCATGCTGCGGTACAGATAAAGTTGGGTCATAGTAACAGACAGTAACATTTCTGGAATCCAAATTGAAACAAGAATTGTCCCTTTCTCCAAACTCATACATGTCTTCTCTTTTTGTAGCATACTTGAGAATGAGGCACAGGCAGACGTTCCAGCAGCCACTGCATGGAAATATGAACAGAAACACGGTGTCAGTCAAACAAATCCACGAATTGATCATTCAGAAGGTGATAACACAACTGAACAAAAGCATATCATGCATTGAGCAAACTGGGTAAAAACAAAATAGACTACAGTGTATGAGGTGCGCACCTGATTTATAATAGAGAAGACATGCCTTTGTTGCAGCCAAATTGACTCATCAGCAGTGGAAAACACTTGTGTCTGGAGTCAAGGGTTGCATGATAGAGACTGCTGCCGCTCAGCAGATAGATAGATGTCCAGTTAATACAAACTAAGGTCTGAAACTGGGCAGAAATCAGCATTCAGTATTTATTCCGTGGACTCAGCAACCCATCCCAAGTATGGCCGTGTGGCAACCAAATCCCAAACAGGCAGATGCCCATCCGGGGTCCATGAATGAAGCTCAACCACCTTTTCATCACTAGAATTGTTTGGAGGCTCAATAACAGTCAGCCGGTCACCACATGCTCGGAAACCCATGTCCCTGCCCCCTTGCTTAGACTGTACAGGCAATTTTCCAAGAGTGATCCACTTGTTGTCCAGCTTATCATACTGCTTCAAATCATTCTCTCTGTAATCAGCAGCATAAATCTCATTGTTGACAACTGCAAGGCACAGAGGGGCTCCCTCATCTGTCTCGTTGAGCCCCTGAGACATGTTGTCGATGAGCCTCCATGACCGCTGGTTCAAGTCATACTCCTCACCGCATGTCAATAACTCGTGGCTACTGCTAAGACCACCGATCACATAGAACTTGCCGTCCATGAACGCGGCAGAGCATCTGTACCTAGCGCTATTCATGCTGGGAAGGGGTGTCCAAGTATGTGTCTCTGAGTCGTACATCTCTGCGGAGCTCAATATATTATGAGAAGAATCAGCGCCTCCCGCGACATACGCCTTTTCACCGACACTTGCTGACCCAAACAAGTACCGCGGGGGTACATCGCATCAGCCAGCCATGTCCATGAATTGGTAAGGATGCTATATCTCAAGGCAACCCTTCCGTGGGCCCCAAACACCAGCAGCTCGGTTCATACAGCGAGCGCGCCCCAGATGTAGCTTCCAGCCGGTGGCATCTTGGGCACATGGATCCAGTGCCCAGTGGACGGCTCATAAGCCTCCCACTCGTGGGGATTACCACAAGAGAGGTAGAGCCAGCACTCTGTGACCCCATTCTTCCGACGCAGTCGGTAGATGTCCCCGTTGCGAACCACAGAATTGAAGTCATGGTTGAGGGAGGCAATGGAGCCATAGTCCCACCTGGACAGCCGGTGGAGGCAATAGATGAAGAGGTCACGACCTATCACATGAATGATATTGCTCCACGAGACCTCTCCACCAGCTCCCGCTCCTGACAAAAGTCGACAAATTAATTGACGGGTAATTTATCACATGATCCTGATGGCAAATTGTGTCTGTTAGAAAAGTTATACCTGGAACATGCAGCGCGCAGAAAGTGGACTCCGGTGACCTTGCTGATATCCTGCAGGTTACAACAACCATGAACAGTTAATTGGGGTAGAAGAATTGAACAGTTACGACAACCATGTAGCTCGGCGCTGCCACTACCTTTTATCGCCATGGGAACCAGAATCCACTAGTTGCACGTCGATTATAGCATTGCTCGGATGATTGCTAACTATCCCTATCCTCGACACATACTTCAGATCAGCAGCTGCACCCCCAAATTTTGCGGAGACCTCTCCAAGGCGTGGCATATGCTCGATGCTGATTGATGCAGTACCATGTCGATATTGTTTGCACTGCTCAGACTCCGAAAAAAGTTCAAGTCGTTGGTCCATTCGGGGGATGGAATTGAAAACGAGCCTGAGCTTCCAGAGATTAGGCACTGCATCCGCCTCAAATTTTAGCCAAGCTATTCCACTCATGAACCTCAGCTTCAAGTACTTCAGAGCTGTGAATCCAGCAGCTGTGCCAAAGATTATCTTCATATTAGGTGACTTCTCCACATACAACGACAGAGCAGTGAGGGCGGGCAACCCTCTGAGAATATCAACATCATTTATACAGTCCATCCACTGCAATCTTCAGAATGCATAGGTTGCCAAGTTGGATCTTCCACAAATGCATATCACAAAATATGACGGGGCTGTGAGGTGAGACGTCAAATCTCTGGGTGTGGTGGTTAGGTTTATCCAACATCCACAAAACTCTTGCTTTTGAAGCGTCACCATAGCTAGCCGAGGAGCCGTGAACCAGTTTTACAGTTTTCAGGCTGTCATGTTCATACATTAAATAATCCAGAGCATACATGCTTCTCTCCAGATGGTCGGAATCAGAAGAAGGCGGAGTAGAAATGCAAATATCCTGCAGGTGGTTCGGCTTGCAAAGGCTCAGATAGTCACCGACAGACCAATCCAGCAGATTTGTGTGAGGAGGTAGACTGAGGTACAACAAGCGTGAGAGATATATAATGTCCCATGGAACATAAGTGCCTCTTGGTGTATCCATAACATCCAGTGTTTCCAAACATTGCAGCCCTCTCATATAGTTTGGAAGTTTTACGCAGACATCACATGCTTTTTTTTTGGTAATGGAGGCATACCCCCGGCCTCTGCATCATGATGATGCATGCGGCCTTTTTATTAAAAATCCATAAAGTATCGTCATAAAGGTCTTACAGCTCGCAAACGGAGCAAAACAAAATACATAAACCGGAAAATTACAAGCGGACAAAGACAACCGATACGGTAATAATAAGGATACGCTCTCTAGACTCCTATCCTATTATGCGAACGCCATCTGAACCGGTTGAATATAACCCGAGCCACCATCTCCCATTGGTTGCACCTAGTAACCAAAGGCTCCCTGGAGTCCATAGGAGTGAGTAAGGACCACGTACGGATCCAAGCTGTAGCTCTGAAGATAACCTGCAAAAAAGTTAAGTTGTGTTGTCTGTTAAAAATCATATCATTTCTGCAGTTCCATATAGCCCATAATTGCGAGCATATTCCAATCCGAATACGAGCTGCCGTGATCTGTTCAACCCCAGCTAACCACGTCCCAAACAAAGACACAATATCTACTGGAGGATTGATATTAAAAGCTATATGAATCGTTTTTCAAAATAACTTGGCAAGTGGGCATTTAAGAAATAAATGTTGTATTGTCTCATCCTGAGCACAAAAACAACACCGCGAGTTGCCTACCCATCGCCTCTTAAGTAAGTTGTCCTTTGTGAGTATTACTTGCTTGTGGACAAACCACATTAAAATTTTAATCCGCAAAGGAAACTTAACCTTCCATATATGTAGTGACCTTGAGAGGGGGCCAGAATTAATCAGATCCGTATAAAAAGATTTCACCATAAATATCCCATTTTTAGTTAACTTCCATTGTGTTGAGTCCGGCATGTCGGAGAGTCGAACTTCAATCAATCTCCGAACCAAGTGCATCCACGCTGTCCATCTCTCACCCACTAACGAACGTCTGAACTGGATGTTCAAGGGAATAGTTTGAAGGACGATACCTACGTAATCCTCCTTACGTTGCACAATATTGTAGAGGGTAGGATATTGTAAGGCCAGAGGCGTCTCTCCTAACCACGTATCCTCCCAAAATCTTGTTGACATCCCGTTGCCAACCAAGAATTTGACCCTACGAAAGAACATGTCCTTCGTTCTCATAAGTCCCTTCCACAACGACCAATCAGTCGGTCTGATGGTAGCCTGGGCTAACGTTTTCGAGTGCAAATACTTATTGCGCAGGATTTGAGACCACATGCCCTCCGCCACTGTCTCTAACCTGTACAACCATTTGCTCATAAGGCATTTATTCTTAGTTTCCAAGTTTTCAATACCGAGGCCCCCTTGGTCTTTAGGTCGACAAAGGATATCCCATCGCGCGAGACGGTATTTCCTCTTGGCCTCATCAGACTGCCAAAAGAAACGAGATCTAAAGAAATCAAGTCGCTTTCGGACCCCTTTCGGAATTTTGAAGAACGAAAGTAAAAACATTGGCATGCTAGTCAATACTGAGTTAATCAGAACTAGCCGTCCATATGACATCAGCTTGCCCTTCCAGCAGCTGAGTTTTTTTTTCAATTCGTTCTTCAATACCTTTCCATTCTTTATTGGATAGCTTACGGTGATGAATCGGAATACCCAAGTAACTGAATGGTAAAGCATCTAATTCGCATCCAAACAATTGTCTGTATATATGTATGTTCCTCGTCTTTGGCCTTCCCAAAACAGAACACCTCGCTCTTATGAAAATGATTTTTAAGCCAGACAATTGTTCGAATAGACACAAGATAAGTTTCATGTTACGTGCCTTAGCCATGTCATGTTCCATGAATAGAATAGTGCCATCAGCATATGTAGAATGGACACCCCTCCATCAACTAGATGAGGAACTAGACCCTCTACATGGCCATCCATAAGGGTAGTGTCGGAATTAAGGTGAACTATGACATCGGTCACTACTTCCAGACGCATAAGGGGTTGAGACAAGGGGATTCCATGTCACCTCTTCTGTTCAATATTGTGGCAGATATTGGATGGCCATGTAGACATCACATACAATCTTCAGATATCTCAGATGGAACAGTTCTGATACTCTAGAGAGATCTATGGACCGGTCTTGGTCGCCATTATGGCTGAAGGTTTAGAACACGAACAAGCTTGAACTCTCCAATGCAAGGCATGCACTCTGATAATCCAAAAACCTCAAGTGAACGTACTTGTGACTTTCTTATGTTTGCTGGTATCTTGGCATACTTTGCATCACCAAGTTGGAGAGATAGTCGACGGACCTTATGAGAAAGTGCCAAAATCTTTCTTGTGATATACTACCACAACGAAATTCTCTTCTGCAGACTTATGTGCAATAAGATCATGAACCATGTTCTGAAATGTGCAGGACACCACCTCATTGTTGAAGTTGATAGACACAGGTTGGATAAATCCTCTATCAACAAGTTCATCGAAATACATTCCTGCAACTTCTTCCATATTTTTCCCTTCCCTTGCAGCAAGAAACCCTTCAGCCACCCATTGCCTGACCAGGTCATGTTTGAAGATTATGGAGCCCTCTGGATACATACAGAGCTGGAGCAAGCATGTGTCGAGGTAATGAGGAAGGCTGTTGAAGCTGAGGTTCAGTACTTGTCTCGTTCTTTCTGAACTTGAATTTGATGAAAAACAAGACACTAACGAATCATGTATCTGTGTCAGTAAATCCACTGATACAGAAGGCTGGTTTGCTAAAAGACTAGCAATGCTGATGGTGGCTAGCGGCAAACCACCGCATGCCAAAGAATAGCTGATGGTTTGCTAAAAGATTGAAACTTGTTTCAGTTCTTCAGGACAGTCACTTTCAGAACCAAAAAGCCTGTCAAAGAATAGCTTCCTTGAGTGATCATCATCCAAAGGATTCACCTCAAAAACTTGTTCTGGGTCAACGCTGCAACATGCTAATGCAACGTCTTCAATGCTGAGGTATTATTCTGCTTCCTTGACTACACTTGGGCAAAAGCTGATTAATAACATCCCATGCTGCTGTATCCCATAAATCATCAACAACAAGTAGATATCTGCATGTCAAGAATGCACGCATGTCACATTTATGTGTCAGGCTAAAAGTAACAACAGTTAGATATGCTAGAAAAGAAAGAATTTTTAGTCCATACATGTGCAGGACTTATATGGTATTAATCTGAAGTTAAATGTTACTGCCAGCATCAAGTTAGTGATCATCAAGATTAAAACTAATGTCCGTTTACTCGACAGACATGTACTGAAGCTTTTCTAGCTCACTGTAAAGCTTACTATCGAGCTTTTCTACCTCACTGTAAAGCTTGTCTGAAAAACATCTTTTCAGAAATTGACTATATATCATCATGCCTTTTTTTGTCAAAAACAAAAGAGCAACCTGTAGGGATTTAATGTAGTACATGCGATTCTGGACCATGTCGAAAATAAGTACATACTTTGCAATACAACTAGTACATACGATTTGCATGTGGAAAATAAGTACCTCTTGCCATGTAGATAATTCCTGATATTTTCAGCAGTAACGCGAAATTCATCGGAAGCGTCTTGGCTTGCTTGGGGTTGCTTCCGCTGGAATTGTGATATCATGTCGCAGAAAAGCCTCTTCATATCAGGCTTTTTGGACACCCGGACGAAAGCCCGACAATGGAATTTCCTCCCAATTTTATTGTACAACACTTTGGCAAGCACTGTTTTCCCAAGACACCCAGATCCATGAATAGACACTACCTTGAGCTGTTGATCCGCGTCGTTAAACAAAGAGTTGATAAAGTTGCTCATCCGAGCATCAATTACTAGGCCGGAACAAGTTTTCTCACGGGGCAGTGGCAGCATTGGCATCATAGGCCCAATGGCTGAAAATCTACGTGCCGCCGAGGTGCTACAACAATGGAGCTGGTACCTCTCATACCGTTGGATTGCCTCCCCGGCATAGATCCTGAATTCTGATACCTTTTCAACCATCTGTTGGTACCACTTGAGCTTCCTGGGAGCACGAATGACATCAGCACAAATGGTTTTGGAGATAAAATGTCCTGACACATCAGGAGCTGCATATTCAATATGTTTCTGCCACTTGAGCCTCTTGGGAATCTTAACATGAGTCATCTTGTGGTCAGATTTATAGCCAAGAGACTCAGGGGGCACAAAGTTGTCAATACAATCTTGGATGTCATAAGATAACTCCTGTGCCTCTTTCATCCAGCACTTGGCCGCCAGGGGAGGGTCCTCCACCTCTATCAGATCTTCAAGGTATGCGCATATTTCTTTAAGATCATCTTTGAGGAGTTGTGACCTATCATTGACCCCCTTGGTCAGCTTGCATCCATCAGGACCTAGCATCATGTGAAGCTTCTTAAGAAGGGGTCTCATGGCACCCAGAGAAACACTAATACTGGCATCCATCTCTCTGCCTCTACCTCCTATTGAAACATCTGGGAAAAAACATAGACGAGAAAGAACGATTTAATTTACACAATGGATGTTGCATGTAATAAATAACTAACAGTACATGCCACACTCACATCTATTTCTATTCACATAACTGACATTCAGAAAAGCTAAATTATATCGATTTTCTACTTTGTACTTCAATCGTCATATCCACCAACACATTTAAATTGTGGAACAAACTAATTGCTTATACACATTTCTTTTTGATAAAGACTAGACTTTATTGACTCAAAATGAAGCATCGAAGATACAAGCACAATGAGCACACACCCGTTGTCTGCATGACTAGGACGCTCACAACCAACATTAACACATATAAAAAAACACAGGCAAGGAGAAAGTTCATAAAAAACAGAAGCTCAACCTTGTTTATTCAACCAATTTGGCAGACGACCACTCGTAGAACTTGTGGATGAGCTATGTAATCTTGTGTCCGGCCGGTTGTGGTCGTGTTTTATTTTTACTTTTTTTTGGTATTCAATGACTTGAACTTGTTTTCATGTTTCTGATGCACAGAGGCCGGGGTACTCCCCTTTTCAGAAACAACAATTGCTCTGTAATATAAGGGCAGCAAGTTTGGGATTACCTAATTAGCTTGCCGGAGTTCATTCTAGTCATTCTGAATGGGAGGCCGACACTTGTGCTGCCTTCCATGACACCAAGGCATCCACCCGCACCGACAAGTATAGCGCAGGCACCTCCCACAGCAACTAGTGTATCTATATCACCTAGTACGCAGAGGCAGGTGGTAATCCTCCTTTTAGAACAAATCTATATCATCTAGTTAGTTGAATGCAATGTCGACAAGAGACAAATCTTTGTACTATGTTTATAACTAGCTAATTTTGCCCTCTTATATAATCGATATAGATCATTTATTCTAGAGTGTTTGCTGTCTTCATAGCCACAATTTGAAGTGCACTCTTCACTTTGGAGACAATGTGATCGATCATGGCGGGAGTTACAACCGTTTACATATACTGGAGGGATGGTGATTACAAGCGTTTATACACTACATTCATTCGAATTAGAACATCAAAGCTAGAAATTTAAATGCAGTTCAAAATCACAGAAGCTACTTCTCCATTTAATATGCTATCACTACTGGATTTTCTTTTTCCTTGTGCGGCCTCTGTTTTAGGTCAATAGAGCTACTTTGGTTTTCATGTCACCACCTTCTCCCTCCATTCACAAATATAAGATGTTCTAACTTTTTTCTAAATCGGATATACATAGAAACGATTTAGTGTGTTTGTTGACTCATTTCAGTCTATGTGTAGTCTATATTAAAAGTACCAGAAATGTTTTATATTTATGAACGGATGGATATTTAAAACACAAGCCACCACCACAAATCTACTAAATGTTTTATCCAAGCGATTTGTTCATCTGGAAGGCAGGTGGCGCGCACTTTTTTAAAGGTAGATCAATCCCTGCCCTCTAGACCGGTTGATGTGCACAAACATATATGATTGATTATTCAGTGATGGCAAGAAAAGTTAAGCATTGATGCTCAACAAATTGGCCTACATAAAGAGGAGGAAAATATAGGAGAAAACGCTGGAAACATGTTGAGGGCTGCCTCCTCGTCGCTTCTAGACACTGCCTCATCACCATCTGGGAGTTTCCTACCGTATTAGTCGATCTGCCCTAGCTGGATGTGGGGGCCAACGACGCCATTGCACCTCGCCACAAGGAGGCCGATACCGCTATCTATAGGGCATGCGTCATTGACGACACACTTGTATACCGAAAAAGGCTTTCGCCCCGCTTTATATATAAAGCAACGACCAGAAGTATAAATCCGGGTACAACACACAACCATCCACACACCACACACACTCAAGGCAAGATACAAGGGTGCCGATGCACCGCAACATAACCCAATCGACCACCAAGCACACTACCAAACACTTGGGGCCGACGAGGACCTTCCGAGACCTAGCCATCGAGAAGAAGTGAAGCGGGACAATGGCGAAGCATGGACTCCAAGGCGGTGCCTTCAAGAAGGGCACGACATCGAAAGTCGCCACCGCCCGATCTCGGAGATCAAGTTTTCACCCGGAGCAACATGGAGAGAAGAGAACACCACGACAAAGCCTTCATGAAGGAAACGATGCCCGCGGCGCCTCCACCGTCGGCCGGAGAAGACCGGGCAAGTTATGTACTCCGGTGTTAACCCTTTACCAAACCACCATGCTTAACATCACCAACCATGCCACCCACGTGGCCATGGCTGCCTGACCGCACCCAAGAAGCGCGCTCCGCCCACGAACACCGCGTCTCCCACCGCCAGGGCCGCCGCCCAGCATCCAAGCAACTCCGTGAACACCCGACGGCCTTGGCTTTGGCCTGACTGGCAGCCCCCGCCTATGAACATGCCAGCAACCGCCCTGCCTCGAACATCGCCAGAACCCCAACAAATAGCACACAACCGAGGAAAGGGGGAGGAGGAGCGGACGCATCCGGACCGGTGCACCCCTGCACCGGCGACGGGTGGCCATCGGGGCCTCCCATCCCTCCTAAGAACTCCCCACCGGACACACCCCCGTGTCGCCTCACCATGGCGCCCGCCGCAGCTCGACGCGAGGCCACCAACGGCAGCCCGCCCAACCATCGACAAGAAGCGCGAAGCCAACCCGCACCCGCAGCCAAGAGCACTCACCGGAAGAGCCACCCCGCGCCGCTCGCCGCCGTCCAGGGGCCGGAACAAGGGAGCCCCGACTGGAGGTCGGCCAGCACGCACCACCAGCACGCGCGCCCGACCACCGCGCTGCACGCAGCAACGGAAGCTCCCGCGCCCGCCGGCAAGGCACCGCGCGTCGCCCGCGCCCGCCGGACCGCCAGATCTGGCCGAGCCCAGACCTGGCCGCCACCGCAACCACGAGCACGAGCCGCCCCGTGCAGCCCACCGCGCCGCCACCAAGCCC
>NC_057814.1:2890908-2920208 GCF_018294505.1 Triticum aestivum
GAGAGTGTCTCTTACGTTGGTCTTCCTTCGGCAGTTGACAATCAGTGGTTCTCCAGGGATAGAGGAATTACCAAATGGTCTCCTTCAGCCCGACACACTTGTATACATGAAGCCCTAGCCAATCTTCATGTGCTCCACCTGCCAGATTGACATAAAGTCGTCGGCTGCATGGCTCTGATGACAATCATCGTTGAGTGATGTCGTAGATGCGCCAGGCATCGAATACCAAAGCCGGCACCATGTTGCCATGAGTCCACACTCACTATCATAGAAAACAACGGTCGAAGTAGCCTGGATGCCGATTGAATTCAGGCTTCATCCAGTTGCTTCAAAAGTCTGAACTGATGGAGAGAGACGGGTAATATATTTCAACACTCCCCTCATGTCTAGACTTATTTAGTCCTTCGACGTGGGACCAATGTAGGCTGTTGCCTTAATACTGTGTTGGCAGGGTCTTAAACTCAAGAGCTCTTGGCTCTAATCTCATATTGAATTCATGCTTCAGCCAGTTGCTACAAAAGTACCAACTAACGGAGAGAGATGGGCAATATATTTTAACAATGCCATCACAAAAACGCCCGCTGATGTCGCCATTTATTGCTATGGTGCGCTAGCCAGAAACCTACCTATCAAGGGCCTCTGCCCTCTACATCTCTGCCTTGCTTGGAACCCACGGCACTAAATCCCCGCAGCAACCCACGATGGAGGGTATGCACGGTACCACATTGATAATGGGCGAGAGGAGGAGATGCGGAGAAGGAGCCTCTAGCGCTCACAGCCTGGATGTGTCACCGACGCAAGGTCCTACTTTTTTTTATGGGCAAACAACAACAGTCACCAGTTTTTAGTGGCAGCACTCACCCGTTTGATGTAATTCATACGCGTTAGCATCGAGAATTGTGTAGTGAATCCCATATCTCGCAGTGCCTTTCAAGTAGCGCATAACTCTCTCAAACGCACGCCAATGATCATCTCCCGGTTTTGACACAAACCGACTCAGCTTGCTCAAAGCAAAAGAGATGTCAGGTCTCGTGACACTCGCCAAATACATAAGCGAGCCAATAATCTGAGAATAACTCAGTTGATCTCTAGCAATCCGTCTATTCTTTCGAAGCAACACACTATTATCATATGGAGTTGGAGAAGGCGTGTAGTAGCGATACCCAAAACGACTCAAGATCTTTTCCACATAATGAGACTGAAGCAGTGTGATCCCACCATTCTCATCTCTCAACAGCTTGATGTTCAAGATAACATCAGCTACTCCTAGATCCTTCACTCAAAACAGCGAGATAGGAAATCCTTAACCTCCTTGATTAGGTTAAGTTTGGTTCCAAAGATCAGTATGTCATCGACATACAGACAAAGAATAACTCCCTCGCCCCCACCATGGCGATAGTACACACATTTTTCACCATCGTTTACTACAAACCTGGCAGCAGTTAATGTTCTTTCGAACTTCTCATGCCACTCCTTAGGAGCTTGCTTATGGCCATATAAAGACTTTAATAACTTGCACACCTTTTCTTCCTGACCAGGTACTACAAAACCATCTGGCTGATCCATGTAAATTTTCTCATTCAACTCTCCATTGAGAAAAACCGTCTTAACGTCCATTTGATGAACGAGAAAACCATGTGAGGCAACCAGTGATAGTAGCACCCGAATTGTGGTCAGTCTAGCCACGGGTGAGTAAGTATCAAAGAAGTCTTCACCTTCTTTTTGGGTATAACCCTTAGCCACAAGCCGTGCATTGTACTTTTCAATCGTACCATCAGGTCTAAGCTTCTTCTTGAATACCCACTTACATCCTACAGGTTTACACCCATAAGGACGGTCAGTGATCTCCCAGGTTCCGTTAGCTAAGATTGAATCCATCTCGCTACGAATAGCTTCCTTCCAGTAGTCAGCATCAGGAGATGCATATGCTTCTAAAATAGTACTAGGTGTGTCATCCACAAGGTACACAATGAAATCATCACCAAAGGACTTTGCAGTCCTCTGTCTCTTACTCCTTACAGGAGTTTCATTGTCACCCTCAACAGGATTCTCAACGTGTTCCATCGCAGTGGTGGGTTCAGGTATTACAGCGAATTCCTCACTAGATGGAGTAGGTATCTCCTGATTTGATGAACTCGACATATCCTTCATAGGAAATATGTCCTCAAAGAAAGTTGCATCATTAGACCCCTTAATCGTACCAACATGCATGTCGGATACCTCAGATTTTATTATCAAAAATCTATAGCCAATGCTATGAAAAGCATAGCCCAGAAGACCACAATCCACGGTTTTTGGTCTAAGCTTGCGCTTCTTGGGAATTGGTATATTGACTTTCGCCAAACAACCAAAAAAACGTAGGTAAGAGAGTTTCAACCCTTTCCTTTCCCATTCCTCAAATGGAGTCATGGTCTTATGCTTTGTGGAAACTCGGTTTAGGACATGACATGCAGTCATCAGCGCCTCCCCCGACCATTTCTTGGAAAGACCCGATGTGTCTCACATAACATTAACCAAATCAGTTAGAGTTTGGTTCTTTCTTTCGGCTACCCCATTTGACTGAGGTGAGTAGGGAGGCATCCTCTCATGGATTATATCATGTTCCGCACAAAACAAATCAAATTCATTGGAAAAGTACTCTCCACCACGATCAGACTTAAGCCGTTTAATTTTTCGATGAAGTTGGTTCTCTGCTTCAGCTTTATAGTTTTTGAAGAAAGTTAAGGCCTCATCTTTTGATTTCAGAAGATACACATAACAATATCTAGTGGAGTCATGAATCAACGTCATGAAGTATCTCTTTCTACCTTTTATCAACACACCATTCATCTCATAAAGATCAGAATGTATAAGCTCTAGTGGCGCCAAGTCTCTTGCCTCTGCAGTCTTATGGGACTTGCGAGGTTGCTTAGCTTGCACACATACTTGGCACTTGGAGCCTTTGGCAGTAGAGATTTTCGGAATTAAATTCATATTGGCTAGCCGTGTCATGCAACCAAAGTTAATGTAACAAAGTCGTGAATGCCAAATATCAGACTCATTATTGTGGCAAACATTATTGATAAATTTAGTGCAAATATCTGACAAAGACAGGCAGAACAAGCCTCCGCACTCATAGCCTTTTTCAACAAATTGTCCGTACTTAGAAATTACATCTTTATTGGATTCAAAAACCAACTTAAAATCATCTCGACATAAACGGGAACCGCTAACGAGATTTTTATTGATGGACGGCACATGATGAACGTTCTTCAGACGCACGGTCTTTCCCGAAGTAAACTTCAGATCGACCGTACTAACACCTCGAATGATGGCATGTGACCCCTTCAGCACGGGAGAAGTCCCTGTGACCTGGTAAGAAGAAAACATGGAGGCATCAGCACAAACATGTACATTGGCACCAGTGTCAATTAACCAATCAGGAGATTGAAATACTGAAAGGATGGTAGGAAGAATACCGTACCCAGATTCCTTCATATCAGTATCACCGGTGACAACATTAGCGGACTTGCCGCTCTTCTCATGTTCGCGCTCCTCAAAGCGGTTAGGACACTTCGGTGCCCAGTGATTAGGATCACCGCAGACATGGCAAAGTCCCTTCCCTTTCTTATGAGAATTCTTCTTGAAGTTGGTAGAATGTGACGGCTTGTTCTTTGTATCAAACTTGTCTTTGCCTTGAGTTTTGTTCTTGTTGTTTGTGAACTTGTTGGGCTGGAAGTTCTTCTTCTGTACCATGTGGGCACTAGAAGCTCCCTCAGCAACTCGAGCACATGTGTCCTTTGCTCTCACCTTCTCTTCAACATCAAGAGTACCAATGAGATCCGCAACGGAAAACTCCTGTCTCTTGTGTTTCAGGGAAGTAGCAAAATTGTTCCACGAAGGTGGAAGCTTGGCAATGATGCCTCCGGCAAAAAATTTATCCGGCAACACACACTTGAAGTACTCAAGTTCTTTTGCGAGCGACTGTATCTCATGAGCCTGCTGTACAACAGAGCGCTCATTAGTCATCTTGTAGTCATAGAATTGCTCCATGACGTACAACTCGCTGCCGGTGTCCGAGGCACCAAACTTGGCCTCGAGCGCAGCCCACATGTCCTTGTCGTTGTCAAACGACATATACGAATCCACAATGGAGTCATCAAGAACACTCAGAAGAGCGCCTTTAAAGAGAGTATCGATCTTCTAAAAAGCTTCCAGCTGTGCTGGATTAAGATCGCCCTCAGGCTTGCCCTTGGTGGCGTCATAACAGCCCATGGTTTGAAACCAGTAGACTGCTCTCGTGCGCCACCTCTTATATTGCGTCCCCTTAAAGACAGGCGGCTTCAGATGCGCAGCAAAACCACTCGGAGTAAATTGCCTATGATCAGGTTTTTTGATTGTTGGAAATATGAGCAAATTACTACGAGATTTAATCTGAATGAACAAAAGATAAATGATGACAGCAATAGCAGAGATTAAACTAATCATGCGAACTAGCATAGTAGATAAACAGATCACATCTAGGGCACATACTAGAAACATGAATTGTACCACGATCTCGAACAGGAAGGATAGAATCACATACGGTGCAACGGGAGCAGCACCGCCGGCGTTGCATGTCATCGAGGATGAGGTTGCCGAGGTCGGGGAAGAAGTCGCCGTTCGCGAAGTCGTCGCGCGAGTGCGCTCCCCAAAAACCTGATCGCCCCTCTCCCGTAGGGATGAAGAAGACTTGCTTGGCGGCACAATGATCTGGAACGATGGTGAGAAACCATACAAAGCGGCGGTGGCTAGGGTAGACGTCTGTTAATTAAAGCGTCCGTTAATTCTTAATTAATGACTCATTAATTTTTTCCCAAGGAGCAAATATAGACAACGTGCATAGGTGTGTCCTCGGCTCGGGCGTGGCATGGCGAGCGAGGAGGAGCGCGCGTGTAGGTCTTCTCTTCTCATGCTCATACAAGTGGTAGAAGAGCTCACCTTATAAAGAGATGCAACTCTCTCTCAACTTCCAGGGTGGGACTAAACTTTAGTCTCACCCGCTCCACTCACATGTGTGCATGAATGGGCCAAAAGAATTTCAGAATTTTAGTTGGGCTTTGGGCCAAATGCCTACTAGCAAAATTTCAACATCATCTAGTAGTCTCATTGATGGTGCTGAAGATGAGGTTGCACACGGTGAGAGCACAACCTCGTAATGGTAGCCAATGAGCATCCACAGGATCACGAGTGGACACTGATGGTTACTGTATAATTTACTCTTCTGCCATGGAAATTCAGAAGAGTATTATTTGATTTTCCGTACATTTTTTTAGCTTCGACTTCTTCAGTATATTTTGGAGAGACCAGCAACATCAGCAGCGGCTACTATCAGCCAATGCACTGTAGAAATGAATCCTGATTCGCAGATTTCATCACCCTGCAGAACTATAACGTAAATCTTGGAAGATCCCTTCCACTTTCAGGAACATTCCCCATCAAAGAACCTTTACTCTTTACTTGGTTATTAATTATTACTCCCTCTGTTCATAAATATAAGTCTTTCTAGAGATTCCAACACATGACTATATACAGAGCAAAATAAGTAAATATACACTCTAAAATATGTCTACATACATTCATATATTGTAGTCCATTTGAAATGTCTAAAAAAACCTATATTTAAGAACAGAGGGAGTTGTAAAGAGCTATACTTACAAACCGTCAACATTTTCTACATTGGTCTGGCTCTAGCTAGCTTTCTCAACATAGAATACTTGCATGTTGCAACCTCTGATTTTGCTCTGTTTTCTCAACTCTGCTTTGCCTATAGTTAGCCTCCTCTGCTTTGCTCTGTTTTCTCAACTCTGGATATTTGCATGTCCGTTACTCTTATTTCGCCCTGTCCTCTGAACTGCGGATCTTTGGTTGTAGCTTGAGGTTTCGTGCATCCGGTTAACTCGACATGGGGCCTGACTGTTGAACATGTGTACATATACGTAGGTCTGGGTCTTGTATGCAGTATCTGTAGTGTTTGTTTCCCTCCGTATGTATGTCTATCTTAGGAGACAAGATACCGGTCGTACCCCTTGTACCTATATATGTGCCTAGTACACGATCAATCAATTATCGATGGACCAAATCATTCTCTACATGATATCTATCGCAAGTCGATCCTCCCGCTTTCGCAAACCCTAGCCGCCGCCGCCGCCGCGATCTACCGCCGCTGCCCCAAGCCGCCGCCACCTCCCCTCCCCGCGCGCCCTCTCCTCCCCGCAGCGCCGCCCTCCCGCCGCTCCGCCCTTCTCCCACCGCCGCACCGCTTCCCCACAGTCGCGCCGCACCGCTTCCCCACAGTCGCGCCGCCACCTTCCCCACGCCATCGCTGCCATGTCGTGCAACGCCTCCACCTACTCCAACCACTTGATCAACGTCCACGCACGCGTCCCCGTGGTCCTCGACGCCTCCAACTCCACGTACTTCACGTGAAAGACGTACTTCTCTCTGCTCTTCCGCAAGAACAACCTCGTGGATCACGTGGATGGCACCATTGACTCCCGTGCCATGGTGGACGACGCCGAGTGGACCGCGATCGACGCCACGATCATCCGGTGGTTCTTCACCACCATCTCCAAGGACTTGTTCCACACGGTCGTGAGCGCCGCCGACGATGCCCGCGCCATGTGGGTCAAGTTGAACGGCCTCTTCACCGACAACAAGCTTCAGCGCCGCATTTTTTTGCAGCAGGAATTTTTTGACTGTCACCAGGATGAACAGTCCATTGATGACTACTGCCGCCGCCTGAAGACGCTGGCGGATGAGCTCTGTGACATTGGAGCCAAGGTGGATGACGACCTCCTCCTCAGCACGCTCACCGTCGGTCTGAACGAGGACTTCGACAACGCCGCCTCCAACCTCACCTTGATGCCGGAGCCTTCCTTCCCCAAGTTCGTGGCGTACTTGCGGTTGGAGGAGTGCCGGATGAAGGGGGTCAAGAAGCGTGTGCAGCATCACGCCCTCGCCGCCGGCACCTCACGTGGCGCCCCTTCACCGGCCGCCCCACCCGCGCCGCGCCAGCAGCCGCCGCCCCCGCGCCTCCGGGGTACTTCCCCCTCCCGCCCGCGCCTCCCGCTCCTCCCGCTGCCCCCCAGCAGCAGGGTGGCGGACGCCGCGGCAACCGCCGCGGGGGCGGCTGCAAGCAGCAACAGGCGCCGGGGGACGGCCCTCGTCAACAGCAGCAGCAGGTGACTCCTCCATGGACGTACGGCACCAACCCGTGGACCGGCGTCGTCCATGCGTACTCGATGCCGGTCCCTCGGGCTCCTGCTCCGGGCATCCTTGGGCCTCGCCCGGCGGGCCACCAGGCTCTCTTCGCCGCATAGAACACCGCTCCCTACAGCGGCTACGGTGCCCCCCCGCCTGCGCCCGCCTATGGGGCCACGCCGACCTACGACGCTACCGCCGCGCCGGCCTATGGAGGGTTTTATCCTCCCCAAGTGCCGCCGCCGTGGGACCCTGCTCGCTGCCCTGCACTCCGCCCCGTCCGCGAGCTCCTACGGTGGCGGTGGTGACTGGTACATGGACTCGGGCGCCACCGCTCACATGACTGCTCATCCCGGTAACCTCATGTCTGCCACTCCCGTTCATACTCCCACCCGTGTCACCGTTGGTAACGGTTCCTCCCTACCCATTACACATGTCGGTCATATGTCTTTTCCCTCTACTTCTACTCCTGTCAATATGTCTAATGTTCTTGTGTCTCCTGACTTAGTCACTAATCTTGTTTCTGTTCGTCGCCTTGCTCGTGAGAATCCTATCACTGTTGAATTTGACGATATCGGTTTTTCTGTGAAGGACGCACGTACACGGATGGTACTCCACCAATGTGACAGCCCGGACGAGCTTTACCCAGTGCATCCCTCCGGCGCCGCCACCACCCGTCGTCCCGTCATCTTCGCCGCCAGTGTCGATCTTTGGCATGCGCGTCTCGGTCATCCCAACTCCAGCGTTATGCGTCAGATTCTTCAGAGTTTTTCTTTCTCATGTAATAAGGTCGACGATCACACTCGTGAGGCTTGCCGTCTTGGCAAGCATGTTCGTCTTCCCTTTAGCGAGTCTACAAACATTTCCATCTTTCCGTTTCAGTTATTGCATAGTGATGTTTGGACGTCCCCGGTTGCTAGCAACACGGGCTATTTATACTATCTAGTGATATTGGATGATTTCTCTCATTATGTGTGGACATTCCCTCTCCGTCGCAAGTCCGATGCTCTCACCACACTCACACCTTTTATTCATATGTCACCACACAGTGCGGTTGTCCCATTCTTGCCTTGCAGACTGACAACGGCAAGGAGTTTGAGAACGTCGCTGTCCACAACTTGCTTGCGTCCCACGGCACCATCTTTCGTCTCACTTGCCCCTACACGTCCCAGTAGAATGGTCACGCCGAGCGCGTCCTTCGCACCATTAACGACTGTGTCCGCATGTTGCTCTTCCACTCCTACGTGCCTCCTCGGTTCTGGCCGGACGCGCTCGCGACCGCCAGCCTCCTTATTAACACTAGTACGATGCCCGTGCGTTGCCACGGGCCTTTTGTTGTATAAATCTTAATGAATTTTTGGGCCCTTCCAATGACATCGCCCCAACACCCTTGTCGATGGATTCTTTTTGAACGTTGACATAATCCATCTCCATCTCTTTCATACTCTGTAAAAATAAATATGTATAGAAACATACCTTTTGTATTATCATGCACAACAAATATATAAAGAACAATTATTTGTATGCATCTCTTCTGATTGTTTAAAACCGATGATTTTTCAGTCTGGTTCACCATAAAGCTTTGTCAATAAAAAGCCATCAGTTTTGATATTTGATCTACAAAAGTAAACATATAAACAATATTAAAATAAAAAATAGAAAACTCATATACAATATATATTCATTTGTCAGATGCTAAATGCGAGTAGATGACCGTTTTACTCGGAGTGAGTGACATCGTCCTTTTTAGTAGAGTGAGCCGCATTCCAATTTGAATAAATTGTAAGTTCACATGTATATCACTTGTTGGTAATTATGTTTCAAAAGAAATAGCAAACTCTGTGATGTTGCTTATGTTTCATTCTTATATCAAGATTGCAAGATTGTTTTCAGTTTCTAGAAATATTGTTGTAAATTTTGGATGCTTGCATTTCCATCATGAAGATAACTAATATCTTATTTAGAAGAATTCTTGCATTTCCAGCTTCAAGATAGGTAATATCTTATTTAGAAGGATGCTTACATTTCCCGCTCACCGATGGACAGAGCAACGAAGTTGTTATTTGGATGTTGAGTTTATTTCATATTCAAAATGCAACGTTTATGTGTCCTTATGTTCACTTCCTAGCATCATATGCAAACTTGCTGACAAGTGACAAATATGTAAATAGCTTGAAAAAAGTGGATGAACAACCTGTAAATTTGAATAGTTGAATGACCATGCATTGCCATGGAATAAAAAAACATAGCGATCGAATAATTGACTCAACGTAGAAATATGTTTGACAAGCTGGCATGTGGTTTCCATCCATACAGTAATAAAACTGATTCTCTCTCCATTTCTTGTCATTTCTTCGTAACCATCCTCTCCTTGCAAGAAAATGAAACGATATCTAATCTTCTCCCACCCTTCCTCCTGTTCCACCTTCATGTACTTGTACAAATTATATAAATTTTATCAATTCAAAAGAATATTTTGATTATATTTCTTATTTAAAAGTAATTAAAGATGTACATGGTGGTTAATCCAACCTTAATTTTTTACTGCAACAAGGATAAAACTTGAAACTAACATAGAGCCTTAATGAACTAACTCTAGTACAAATTGAAGCTCACCACATGTACCACAGGTGCATCTAGATCACAATCCCATTCCATCCCCTCCCGAACCACACTTTGAATTTCTCTGTGTTAATTGAATCTCTCTGGCCCGCATAAGACATCTAGCAAAGCATTATGTTTAACTTATGGCAATACTACAAATAAAAACATAAAACATGTAATCAACGGATCGTGAACGGAACACGAATACAAACAGACAAATAATGCAAAGGAATAAAGATTATTACATTGTCCGTGAATTGCAACAAGGGCATACATATATATTCTAATGTCTAAATAACCTTGCGATGTACCTTTCTTAGAATTAGATAAAACCATCAGTTTAGGTGTATATAAATACAAGGAATCAATGATGTTGTGACTGGAGGGGAAAATTAAAATTCATGAGAAAGTTTTCATCACTGTTTCTGCATTTGTACACATCGGTGATTAAGCACGTGAAGCAACTCCTCTTGGTCTCTTCCATAAAATTTCACCTTGCCACTGCACAAAAAAAAAGCTTTCACTATCTTGCAATCTTGAAGTTTCTTCGGAAGCCTGCAACCTGAAATGAAGGTTATCGCTCTAAAATAGCATGGTCATATTAGTGACCGTGCAAGCTTCAAGATTAAAAACTGATAAGCAGCCCCTTCAAATAATTGTGAATGTAAGAGAAAATGTGTGAATGTTTTTTGCCTTTATCACGTCCCTACAACTTGACCATGCTGATTTACGACCTGCTTCCTTGATGGATGGAGAGCG
This sequence comes from Triticum aestivum, assembly GCF_018294505.1. Lineage (NCBI taxonomy): Eukaryota > Viridiplantae > Streptophyta > Magnoliopsida > Poales > Poaceae > Triticum > Triticum aestivum. Next base: position 2,901,493 of record NC_057814.1, read on the forward strand.
TGTATTTTGTGCAGCACAAACGAAGTAACTACCCAAGGGCGCTCTACAGAGTGAACATGAAAGATGTATATAACAAATGAACCAACTATAAAAAATTCTTTCATGCCCATTTTCTTCTTAATCTCTGATGCCCATATTCTAGCGATGTAAACTACTCTCATTTAAAGCATAGTCAGAGAACTGCTGGCATACAATAAAAGTTTACGAAGTCAATGCAAAACTATCATATCAGCAAAAGGCATGCTTATAAGGAACAGTACCATCGAAGCGTGTGATCATGGTTGCATCAGTTCCATGAGCTTCCGTTTGCTTTCCCTGGAATATTGGAAATTAAAAGGTAAGGCTAATTGGATTAAATGTAAGATGTTGCCATATATATTATTCAGAATAAAAAGAATCTCATGTTTAACCTTGTCAAGTTGCAGACTACACGAAAAGAAGGCTCGGTAGGTTCTGTTCGGGCTCTTCTAATGCCTCTTGTGGCTAAACACTCAGACATCAAGGAAAAAGGACTTGTACCGCTGATCTGATTGGTAATAACAACCATACATGTCTAGAATCCTGACACTGTTTTTATGTCAATACAGTTGAAGATATAAGATAGAATAAGGAGGAATAAGTTACTCATGTCAGAGGATATGACTTCCATCGATAAAGGTGCGGCTCGATCTTGAAGCCTGAATAAGGGCCGCCTTGGGCTGACTGCCCTTGCCTATTTCAACTGAAACACCATCACCATGTTTTACAACAACAACGACATTGTCGTCCAAGAGGTCCATATCCTCAACATGTCCTTCTTCGAGATTGATGATCTCATCACAAGCAACCTTGAGCCATCCATGGCGCTAGCTGGTTGTAGTGCCGTCCTGCGGCTGATGCTGAGATGGCAGAGGAGGCTCCACTCGATTTGCATCCAGTAGCTTGAGAGCATTGAGTCCGAGAGTCCGAGTGCTGGACCAAGCTCTGCTATATGAAAATTTGTTGAGAAGAACTATATTGAGAAATGTTAAAAGAAAGTAAGAAGCACATAAAATATACATGACCTGAAGATGACGGAAGAATAATAAACCTCTTTATTTATATAGTATATTTCAGACAGGAATAAAATGAAAACAGAAAAAGGGTTTCTAAAAGGAAAACTCACACTTGCATTTGCATACATTACAATATTTTTTTCATCTGCAATAACAGCAAGTTTGCATTGTCGCCAAAGTTCATGCAGGCTGGTAGGTGCAGGTGATGCTATAAGGGATAACCACTTAGACAGAACAAGTTATTGTTAGTAGGACGATGAGCAAAGAAAAATTAAGCATTGCTTACTGATCATGATGGGGATAAAATATAGTGTCTGGTCACATAACCTGAATTGCGTATAGTTCATGGCGCATATTAGTGATACCAGCTCGAGGCTAGAGAAGTGTGCCTCCTTTGTTTAGCATTGAACCCATGCATATCAAAGTTAGTTGATTACGATGGAACAGAAAAATTGTTGGGTTAACTCTAAAAAGAGTGTCACGTTAAGGAAAATGTATCAGACTAAATTTGAGGCAATTAATGTTAGGATCGATCTTTAAAAAAAATCCCAATTTGTGGTAGACTAAGTACATTCTTGAGTTTTTATTTGTAATTGAATAGTTGACAGCACTTAGGTAACATGGTAGCTAGTATTCACTCAAGAATCTAGAATCACCCATCAGCAATCACCTCCTACTTGTCAGTACAATATCATATAATATTAATCGATTCAGAAAATAAAGACATGTTCATCTACCACACCCTACTACGGTACTACCACGTCTTCATCACTGGTGAGCGATCTGATCCTGTCTCTTCCTACCTGTGAAAACACAAATATTAAATTATATTGTTAAAGATATATTCATAAGATGTGAGTAAGATGGAAAAGCAATATGGCAATCAATGTCTCATCGACCCTGCAAGTTGCCAGCATCCTATGTGATGATCAATTTTAGACATAATTTTCAACTTCAAGAATGGCTATACTACAATTCATCATTTCTTTGTTCTGGACATTTTTTATCCAGAATAAGAGATAATACAAGGACAAACTAAAGCGGTGTAGTACCATCAGACATGGATAATTATGCAAGGACAAACTCATGTTCAGGGCACTATGTTTGTCCGCTCCTAGCTTACTCCCTGGCTCTTTGTTGCAAATGCTCACCTAGTGGTCCAATAAAAATGTCAATCACAGATCTATACTGCATTTCGGGATGAACAAAAAAACCAAAATAGATTAAGAACATGCCTCTATATTCGTAGTAGAATGTCTGTGCGTTGCTACGGGCTACAATGCATATTACATAAATCAAACAAATAATTAAGATTGTCTTCAAGGTTAAAAATTATTTATCCCTCATACATTCGAGCTTATTGGGTCATCAAATGGTTAGCCAACAGGCTCCCCAAAATTCAACCATCTAAACAGTCCGGGTAACCCCAAATTCAGATCATATGTGGGGGAGAAATGTCATTTTCCGGACTATCCACATGTTATCTCTGACATGCGGGCCCAACACAAGAAACCCACCCCACGACCGACCCTTCTCTTTTCCTGCCGGACCTTCCCTTCCCGCTCGGTTTCCCATCGTAGCGAGACATTTCTCGCTGGAGCCCTCTCTCCTAGAACCGGATGATGCCCACCTCATGTTCATCACGACACCCTCTATCCTTCACACCGTGCTTCCCCACAGACAGCAAAGCGGGAGTCCCCTGCTCTCCACCCTGATCCCCACCCCCACATGTTTGTGTCGATGCGCCATCGCCATCAAGGGGATCCAAGCCAAGAAATAGGATCTGATGTCTCATAAGTCATTTCCAAGCATTGCAACATATAGTTGAATGTCATACATTACCACGAAATAAAAATATGAAGTCTGTTATTCGACATGGAACTGATACACCACCACGTCCATTATTAACTTTTGAAACAACTAATCAATTTCTTTACCCTTTATCCTAGCCAAAAAAATTGTACGACTTGATGAAAAAAAATATATGAACCACTTACTCATGCAATTTGTTGCAAAACCATCTCTAATGAAATACAATTTACCATATTTTTTAAAGTAGGGGAATTATTCTACTCAGACAACCGTAACTGAACATACTGACCCCAACCCCCATCCACATCCACATCTGCTGCATAATATAAGTGGACGCCCATGTATGTCCACATAATTTTTGAGACATGTTAACATGCCACATCTCACATAATCTCACATCAATGATAGACTTAGCTAAATTGTTGTATCGAAAAAAAATCATTGTTGCTCGACACTTAAGTAACCGTCATGATCCAGCACCACCAACCTCACTGTGCCACCCCACCAGCTGGTAGCGTTGCTCACCTGTCGCCCCTCCAATTCTGATGGTGTCGCTGCTCCATTGTCGGCTCCCTCAAACTCCCACTCCCCATGTTGCATCTCCACGACCACGTCACTATGTTAATTTCCCATTGATATGGGGATACATATAGTTCAACATCAATCATGTCATATTCTAATTAAGGACATTCATACGCAACCAGTAATCGAATCTATTTTAAATTATCCATACTCTTTCCATTGACTTGTTTTTATATGTGGCTATATGCACAAAATTCAGGTTCATGACTTAGAAATAGATTGTTTCATTACAATACATGAACGACACATGAACTCAAGAGATAACATTAGGAATTCAGAAATGGGTTCATAATATGAATAGCAAACGAGGAAAGCGTGAAGCCGGCGTCAGAGGAAACAACATGGACCTTGATGACAAATCACGCGACAACGACAATCATGGGTAGCCGAACCAAGAAGGTCATGTTGATCGTGTAGATGGGCACCCACCACAGGTCCTGTACTCCATCCGTAGTTGTCGCAAGCACTGGCCACACGCCCCGCCACGGGCGGTTGTATATTATGTTCCTAAAGATACATTATGAATAAATAACCTATTTCATGTTGTGGCTCCTATACTGGTCAAAGAAAAATTCTTGTCTTAGATTTTTCTACATACAGACGTATCTATTGACGTTTTAGTGTTAGATACATCCGTACCTAGATAAATCTAAGACAAGAATTTTGGGACGGAGGTAATAGATACATTATGTCTACACATGGATGAATAAATCAGTACATCAACAATACTTCGAAACAATGTAAAAAACAACACATGCAGATCCTAAAGGTACTCCTGTTTTTGGATGATGTCATGAAGGTACACCAATATATAGCAAATGATTTGAACTAAAACCAAAACACATATTTTGGGCTGGAGGGAGTAGTTTGTTTTTTACCTTGTGCTCAATCTGCCATATATCCAACTATGAGGCATACAACATATCAGCCAAAATACTTTAAATTGCATTGAATTGGAACGCACCGGACAAGATGGTAAGCACAAGTAATCTTGTATACGCTGTATTAATATAAATTGGGAATCTACATTTATTAAAAGCTTATTAATACAATATAATATATGTCAAGAAAGTACCAATCATAGTATATGTAATTTGGCACATATTATCTACTTACCTGACCAACCTCAGTTCTCAATATACATCAATCCCATTTGGAACAGTACAAGATGCCAGGCAAAATTATATTTTTGACTTTCCCATAATTCGAACTGCTGGAAAATATTCACCACCAACAATTAGCACTGCTTTAAAGCAAAACACATACACAATTATCTAAGTGTATAGACGGTAGTATTCAACAGACCTGGCTGTACTGTTCAAATGTTTACAACAATACTGAATTTATGTATTGCAAAACATTCGGGGATGACATGCATGTGTTGAACAAAAACTTAAAAGATAAAATCGTGGATCATCCACTTCCAAGTAGGAGGATCGGGAGACCACGTATCTGCATGAACTGCTATCCATCATAACCTATGAGTGGAGAGAATACAATGTGGCACCTGCACATGGAGGAAGAGCAGCCGGCTTCAAGTGCAATGGACGATGTGTCTGGACTAAGCACAATGTAGTGTCAGAGTAGTTTAGGAGTAGAATCCTCATCCTGCTTATATACATGGCCCAGGCAAATCTGTAATCAACCGAGGCCCCGTGAGTTGAATCAATAAAGAAATCAAAGGCTCGAGCCTTTGGCGACCTGGCCTGATCGTGTTGTATGCATGTGTGTTGCTTTTCTTTGTTACTCCAACTGAAGTAGTACACATGGTGCATCGTGTACCTCAACAATTACACTAAATCTGAATTGCATTGGTGTGGGAGAGCTGCACGATGTCGATGGCTGTGAGGCCTCCACCAAGAGAGACAAGGATGGCGGTCATCATCGCCGGGAGGTCCGCCGCCTCCATACTCAGCGGGCCTCTGGAGTCTGGACCACGTAGCGAGGAGGTGAGCGCTCCTCACTGGAGGGGGCGAGATCAACATCGTCCATCAGTGCCAGAGGAAACCATAAAACATGGCAGGTTGTTCATGCTCATCTTGGCATAGATGAGGCTGCAGTCACGCCGCGGTGGTGCTCCAACTCCTACTCAACTGCGTCATCATTATGCTGTTGTCCACCGACGGCAACGCCGGAATTATGGATCGAGCGTATGGGCGCAAGAAATTTTGGGAGGAAGAAATTGATTTGGTGGGATAGCATGCAGAAAACTGGCGTCCTTACATTATGCGTTCTGGCCTCGTATGGCAGGAAAAATCGCTAATAAAAAACCAGATATTGGAGAAGGTGGGCTTTCTTATAGGAAAAAAATCGGTGGGGTTGATGCCTTCCTTTGTTTGGTGGTGCGGTGGAGGGGGCGTACGACGTACAACCCCCTTTAGGAGCAGAGATAGGAGCAGAGATCGACTGATCATTTGTCGATCGGCTCTGACTAAAATTAAATCCCTGGAGCAAATATGTGACCATATATGTTGGACCATGAGGCAGGATTCTTGCATAGAGAATCAAGCAACAAATAATGAGGATAACACATGAAATGGTAGCAAAGAAGACCATGCCAAAAATAAATTGTTGGAACACCCAGTTGTAGACTACAGCCAGGAGCCAAAATAAAAACATATTTCTACATTCTTACACCATGCAAGCAAGTATTGAGATTAAATTGGAAGCTGTAAATATATAAAACATGTTGCTGAAGTTGTGTTAAGAGAACGAAGGTACCTGACTAAATAATTCAGAACAAAATAATCCAATACGTTGAAATGTATCCAATGATTTACCAGATGATATATCTCATCTAACGAGAACAATGAATCCCATGTCATACCTGCTGATATATTATGACTTTAACCAGCACAATGAATCCCATCAACAAACATAACTCTCCAATCTCGCATGCTCTTCTACTAATATGCTGGATATGAGACACTCAACACTAAACATTTATGAGGACTACTATAAAGGCAAAAGTAAATTATGGTAAGCACCGTGTACTTATCTGTGTTGGGGGGTGCCAGATCGCAAATGGCTGAGGGATAGATTTAGAATTACCGCGTCTCAAAAATTATTTAGATCATTCACCCCATCTCTTCCGAGATGCCCTCCTATATGAACATGCGGCTTGCGCTTTGCAGCTTCTCAGTACAACAAAACATAGTACAAAACATGCGATGTCTCCATGGATCAAAAGTTAAGAACATGGCCAATGCGCATTAACTGTAACTGAAACCTGAAGTTGTACTTAAGCATTTGTAGCATAGCTTTAAAAAGGAGAAATATTGACGAGTACTGAAGTATCAGCCTAAAAGGAGAAATATGCACCTGCTCTCCCTGAAACGAAATTGCACTTAAGCTCCCTCCGCAAATGGAGTTCACAAAACCTGCAAAAGGGGATAAGGAACTAAATAAAATCCTCAAGAATCTGGTCACATAAATGAACTACGCCGGCGAGTAGCAAATGTCGATGCAACTGCATTGCCTCATTTGTGCACATAAAGAAAAGGAAAAAATGCATTCTTCGCAAGTTGGTAAAAAAATTAACACATAAAGGTCAGTGCTACTTAGTACCGATGAAAATGATTTAATGAAGATACTCGAAATGGGACAAGAACAATGCAATATGGAGTAGTGCTGATGTCTGAATCCGCTGCCTTCAGCACATGAAATTGTTTTTCATGGCAACATAGGATTATTCTACTGTGGGACGAAAAGACCAGAAAAGTGTGGGCAGTATCAATTGCTAAAAAAGTTTTGGCAGTATTGTCAAGATGTCTGAATTGATGTTTGACAAACATGAGAATAGCACAAAAATACTTCAGAAAAATCATCAACAAATCTCACCAAAGAATGGCAAGTAACTGGATACTTGATAGAATTTAACTGAATTATGTACAAGGAACAGAATCACAAAACCATTCCATAGTGAATGTAACAAGAAATTACCCGTCATTGTGAGGGTGTTCAAACATGGCGAACATACCCCAGTTCCTTCAATACGCGTTTATCTAGCTTTAATAGGCATGTTAGCCATTCTTCCTGCAGGACAAACAAGGTGTTTCACTTTCGGAATTCTTTATGCAGAACTCAGGGTCTCAGATTGCTCAAATTCTATTTTCTACCTACTGACAAAGTCATCCAAATGATGTCAGGTTATAATGCCTCCTCAATTCGATCCTGTGGAACTCGCGGATGATGCTCTCCAATGCATCGGGCTCTCCTCCAATTTTGATGATAGCCAAACTGAAGTCGTGGAACCTCTCTGCAAGCATAAAGAAATCAGAAAATCAAACAGTTTTTCACTTGTTTCGATTAGAAAACTATGCAACCAAATCACACACTAATTACTACAACACTATCAGCAACATGTCTATTTTTCTTCACATATACTATAATGATCACTGTTTTGCAGATCGAATTAACAGTAAAAATCCCGGCCACCACTTCTGCTGGACTTTATTACGCCCTCTGTTTGATCTACGAGCGGGGGAATCGGACGCCCGACGCGCCATCTCCGGACCTAGCCGCTGCTGCTGGGGCGTGGTTCTCTTCCTCGTAGCGAGACGATCGAGGACCGCGGCCCCTGATGCGGCCCCCGCGGCCCCGTCGCTGCGGCCGCACCCCTCACGGTGTGGTCACTCGGGCTCGGACCGGGATACTTTGTCCCAGCACGCGCTACCCGTCGGACGAGTACGCGTGTGCTGCATCTACCTCGGCGCCATCTCCGCTACCCACCTCCGCTCGCGCAGCCCTTTGGGATCCGAATTGGCTACCTGCGATGTGTGAGGAGTTTGACGCCCTGCAGCGCAACCGTACGTGGCAGCTTGTTTCACGGCCTCCCCGTGCCAATGTCATCACTGGCAAGTGGGTCTTCCGCCACAAGACTCGCCCCGATGGTTCTCTCGAGCACTACTAGGCGCGTTGGGTGGTGCGCGGCTTCCGCCAGCGTGCTGGCGTGGACTTCACCGACACCTTCACCCCGGTTGTCAAACCAGTCACGATTCGCGCTGTCCTCCAGCTTGCTGTTTCTCGCGCCTGGCCAGTGCACCATCTCGATGTGTCTAATGCTTTCTTGCATGGCCATCTCGACGAGCAGGTGTTTTGTCAGCAGCCTACTGGTTTCGTCGACACCGACTATCCGGACCATGTGTGCTTGCTCTCCCGTTCTCTCTACGGGTTGAAGCAGGCGCCTCGGGCCTGGTACCAGCGGATCGCGGCCTTCCGTCAGCAGCAGGGGTTCCGGTCCACACGGTCCGATGCCTCCCTGTTTGTCTATCACCAGGGCCCCGCCACCGCGTACCTCCTACTGTATGTCGACGACATCATCCTGGCTGCGTCCTCGCCAGCGCTACTTCAGCAGATCACAGCTCGCCTCGGCATCGAGTTCGCCCTTAAGGACTTGGGGGCTCTCCACTACTTCCTCGCCATCAAGGTAGTGTGCCGGGTCACTGGCTTCTTCCTGCACCAGCAGAAGAACGCCTACGAGCTTCTGGAGCGAGCGGGCATGCTTAACTGCAAGCCTGCTCCCACGCCTGTCGACACGAAGGCTAAGGTGTCCGCCGTCGAGGGTTCTCCGGCGTCCGACGCTCCCTTCTACCGCTCCATCGTCGGTGCGCTTCAGTACCTCACACTGACTTGTCCGATATTCAGTACGCTGTCCAGCAGGTGTGCCTTCATATGCATGCTCCTCATGACACCCATTGGGCTCTCGTGAAACGTATACTCCGGTACATACGTGGCACCACAGCCATGGGTCTCACCCTGACTGCATCACCTGACACCAGCCTTGTCGCCTACTCCGACGCCGACTGGGCTGGGTGTCCCGACACTCGACGCTCCACCTCCGGCTACTGTGTCTACCTCGGGCCCTCTCTGATTTCGTGGTCGTCTAAACGACAACCCACGGTCTCACGATCGAGCGCCGAGGCTGAGTACCGGGCCGTGCTCTTGGCTACGACAGCTACTTCAGGAGTTGCTATGTGAGGTCACCAAGGCGGCGCTTGTCTACTGTGACAACGTCTCCGCGGTCTACCTTGCTGCCAACCCTGTTCATCACCGACGGACGAAGCATATTGAGCTCGACATTCACTTCGTCAGGGAGCACGTCGCACTTGGTCGTGTTCGTGTTCTACATGTGCCCACCGATCAACAGTTCGCCGATGTCATGACGAAGGGACTACCCACCTCGACATTCGAGGGCTTTCGGTCCAGTCTCTGCGTCACCGGCGACGCTTCGACTGCGGGGGGTGTTGAACATGTGTACATGTATGTAGGTCTGGGTCTTGTATGCAGTACCTGTAGTGTCTGTCTCCCTCCGTATGTACGTGTATCTTAGGAGACAAGATACCGATCGCACCCCTTATACCTATATATATGTGCCTAGTGCACGATCAATCAATTATCGATGCACCAAATCATTCTCTACACTGACAATGTACCTCCTTCCAACCACAGGACCAATGGAGATGCTGCCTGCCTCCTCACATTAATGGAGGCTGCTACTAGACTGTTATCTTTAGCTACGGCCGTCCGATCAGCGCCGCGATGCGGGCCAACACACGTGGCGTTGATATCGGGAGGTCTCCCTGGAACAGAGGAGTCCAGAAGACGGAGACGCCGGCCGGGGAGTCTGGCGACGGCGCCATCCCGTCCCAGAGCTCGAGTGGAGACACTCATGGCGGCTTGATCTGTAAGTACTAAGTACTCCATCTGTAGCTAGCTAGCTAGGGCTCCTGATGCGTTGGATTCAGGTGGTGGGGGTGGTCTTGGTTCCCTCCATATTATATACAGTATAATCTAGTCTGGCCTACTCTCTGCTGCAACCAAAGGATTACGTCCGCCATTACTGGGGAAGGGGGACAGCGTCTCCCTCTTGAGTGTTCAGGACCAAGACGGAGTCTGCATTTTTTTTATCTGACATCCACTTGACCTTGACGTGGCACTTCCTAGTTCAGACATACCAAGACAAAAGCTTGCCGATCTGTCTGTGCATACAGTCACTTTTATATAGGATTAAGTTCAGATAGATGATTGATCTCGTGTCGGCTCTGCGGTACTAGCTTTTTGTAGTTTCATTCATCCGGAAAACAAAATAGTACGTAGGAAAGAAAAGCAGAAATAAACTCTGCAAAATATAGGAACATAGTATCACATTGTCGACAACATACAGACATATGATTCTGTAAGTGCATCAAGGACCACGGTAAAAGTTATGTGAAATTCAGAGACATTGGCGTGGGCGGCTCCAAGTTGATCGCCGACCTCATGTGGACTCCTGGCTTCATGCCCTTTCCCCCTAGTTTAGCTTTAACTTGGGTGCTTGTGGTTAAAACTAGTCTGTGTTGCCTCCTCTCTTCTCCTCTGTAACTATCTGGGATCAAACAATACATTTTTTTAGGGATAACAATACATTACATGGTGAATTTTGTTACAGCAGAAACAGGCTGCGGGGTGTAGCAGCAACACCTGAGTACCCATGTTATATTAGAAACTGATAACACAATGTATATTACAGGTTCCGAATAGAGTCCAAAGTAAAGCAACTAGTCCAACAACCATCAAATTTCTAACAGCTCCGGTAATCTTCAGAAACTGAACCAAACAAACCATTAGGAAGGAACATGAAAAAAAAACTCAAGGTTCAGTGTGCACTTAGTCACTCTACAAATATTTAGAAACAGGGTGCAAAAAGAAAACATGGTCAGTCAAACAAAACTCAAATATTTAGCCACTGCATGAACAGAACACGGTGTCAGTCAACAAACCCGCTAATTGACTATCACATGTAATATCAGTACCATTCAGAAGGTGATAACACAACTGAACACAAGTACTATTGAGCAAACTGGGTTAAAAAAAAAATGGACTACAGTTAAAGTTGAATCATCCACAGAGCAAAAGCAGAGGAAGCTAACTAGTACATGACCCAGTCCGCGTCGGAGTAGGCGACCAGGTTGGTGTCGCGGGATCGCCGGAGTCGGAGACCGAGATGAGCAGTGCCGCGGACATAGCGCAGGACGCATTTGAGGTAGGTGAAGTGACTCTCGTGTGGGTCATGCATGAAGAGACACAGCTGCTGCACTGCGTAGGCGATGTCGGGGCGAGTCAAGGTGAGGTACTGCAACGCGCCGGCGAGGCTGCGGTAGAGAGAGGGGTCGGAAACGGGCGGTCCGGCCTGAGCGGAAAGCTTGCGTTTCGTGTCAGCGGGCGTGGCGATAGGGCGACAGTTGCTCATGGCGGCACGCTCGAGGATTTCGAGCGCGTATTGGTGTTGCGAGAGGAAGAGCCCGTCACTGGTGCGGGGGACGTTGATGCCGAGGAAATGGTGGAGCTCGCCAAGGTCGGACAAGGCGAATTCGTGGTGGGCGCATTGATGATTGAGCGTAGCAGAGCAGCGGAGCTGGCAGTGAGCAAGATATCGTCCGCCTACAGCAGCAGGTAGGCAGTGGAGGAGCCGCCGCGAAGGATGAACAGCGAGGTGTCGCACTTGGACGCGACGAAACCGAGCGAGAGCAGGTAGGCGGTGAAGCGCAGGAACCACGCCCGTGGCGCCTGGCGCAGGCCGTAGAGCGACCGGTGGAGCTGGCAGACGTGCGTGGGGTGGCGCGAGTCAATGAAGCCGGAGGGTTGTTGACTGTAGAGGATCGTGTCGAGGTGGCCGTGGAGGAACACGTTTTTCACGTCCAGTTGGTGGATCGGCCACCCCGACGCGGTGGTGAGGCTGAGCACCACGCGTATAGTCGCCGGCTTCACCACCGGGCTGAAGGTCTCGTCGAAATCAACATCGTGATGTTGGGTGAAGCCACGAAGGACCCACTTGGCCTTGTACCGCGCCAAGCTGCCGTCAGGATGTAGTTTGTGGCGGAAGATCCACTTGCCGGTCACCGTGTTGACACCTGCAGGACGAGGAACAAGATACCACGTGTTGTTTTGCAACAAAGCATCAAATTCATCTTGCATGGCGCGGCGCCAGTTGGGGTCTTGGAGAGCTTGCTTGTAGGTGGCGGGTATGGGCGAGATGGGTGTGGTTGTGGGGAGGGCAGCGAGCACGCTAGGGGAGAAGAGGGTTTTGGGTTGAAGAAAGCCAGACTTGGCTCTGGTTTGCATGGCGTGGGCGTCGCGGCGTGGAGTAATGGGCACGGCGCAGGGAGGGAGAGGCCGACCGGGGGGCGACGCGGGATTGGACGGGCTGGAGCTGCCGCTGGAAGTGGCCGACAGGCTCGTGCGTGGCGACCATGGAGTGGCGGGTGGTGTGGGGTCAGGGTGGGACCGGCTGGGAGATGGGGTGGTGGGCACATGTGACGCGGGATCCGAGGTGGGGCCAATTTGTTGGGAGGTGGGGGCGTATCTGGCGCGATCTGGCGCGGATCCGGGGAGGACTGTATTGGTCGGGTGGGTGGGTGGCGATCCCGAGGGAGGAGCAGCTGCAGCGTACGAGGTAGGTGGGATCTGCATGGGATTTTCTGTGGTACGTGGGGGGGTGATACGTCTCCAACGTATCTATAATTTTTGATTGTTCCATGCTATTATATTACACCTTTTGGATGTTTATGGGCTTTATTTTACATATTTATATCATTTTTGGGACTAACCTACTAACCGGAGGCCCAGCCCGTATTGCTGTTTTTTTTGCCTATTTCAGTATTTCGAAGAAAAGGAATATCAAACGCAGTCCAAACGGAATGAAACCTTCGGGAGCGTAATTTTTGGAACGAACCTGATCCGGAGGACTTGGAGTGCACGTCAAGAAGCGATCGAGGCGGCCAGGAGGGTGGAGGGCGCGCCCCCTATCACCTGGGCCCCACGAGCGGCCACCGACCTACTTCTTCCTCCTATATATACCCACGTACCCCGAAAACATCCAGAGAGCCACCGAAAAATAATTTCCACCGCTGTAACCTTCTGTATCCGCGAGATCCCATCTTGGAGCCTTCGTCGGCGCTCCGCCGGAGGGGGAATCGATCACGGAGAGCTTCTACATCAACACCATAGCCCTTCCGATGGGTTGTGAGTAGTTTACCACAGACCTTCGGGTCCATAGTTATTATCTAGATGGCTTCTTCTCTCTTTTTGGATCTCAATACAATGTTCTCCCCCTCTCTTGTGGAGATCTATTCGATGTAAACTCTTTTTGCGGTGTGTTTGTCGAGATCCGATGAATTGTGGGTTTATGATCAAGTTTATCTATGAGAAATATTTGAATCTCTTCTGAATTATTTTATGTATGATTGAGTTATCTTTGCAAGTCTCTTCGAATTATCAGTTTGGTTTGGCCTACTAGATTGATCTTTCTTGCCATGGGAGAAGTGCTTAGCTTTGGGTTCAATCTTGCGGTGTCCTTACCCAGTGACAGAAAGGGTTGCAAGGCACGTATTGTATTGTTGCCATCGAGGATAAAAAGATGGGGTTTATATCATATTGCATGAGTTTATCCCTCTACATCATGTCATCTTTCTTAATGCGTTACTCTGTTCTTATGAACTTAATACTCTAGATGCATGATGGATAGCGGTCGATCTGTGGAGTAATAGTAGTAGATGCAGGCAGGAGTCGGTCTACTTGTCACGGACGTGATGCCTATATACATAATCATGCCTAGATAATCTCATAATTATTCGCTTTTCTATCAATTGCTCGACAGTAATTTGTTCACCCACCGTAATACTTATGCTATCTTGAGAGAAGCCACTAGTGAAACCTATGGCCCCCGGGTTTATCTTTTATCATATAAGCTTTCAATCTACTTTTATTTGCATCTATATTATAAAATACCAAAAATATATTTATCTTATCATATTATCTCTATCAGACCTCACTTTCGCAAGTGGCCGTGAAGGGATTGACAACCCCTTTATTGCGTTGGTTGCGAGTTCTTTGTTTGTTTGTGTAGGTGCGTGGGACTTTGAAGGAACTTCCTACTGGATTGATACCTTGGTTCTCAAAAACTGAGGGAAATACTTACGCTACTGTACTGCATCACCCTTTCCTCTTCAAGGAAAACCAACGCAAGCTCAAGACGTAGCAAGAAGGATTTCTGGCGCCATTGCCGGGGAAGCTTCCATCAAGTCAAGACATACCAAGTACCCATCACAAACTCATCTCCCTCGCATTTACATTATTTGCCATTTGCCTCTTGTTTTCCTCTCCCCCAGTTCACCCTTGCCGTTTTATTTGCCCTCTCTTTCCCAACCTTCTCCTCTCTCTTTTCGCTTGCCTTTTTCTTCTTGCTTGTGTGTTGGATTACTTGTTGCCATGGCGCAAGATAATACCAAATTGTGTGATTTCTCCAATACCAATAATAATGATTTCCTTAGTACTCCGATTGCTCCTCTTAATGATGCTGAGTCGTGTGAAATCAATACTGCTTTGCTGAATCTTGTTATGAAAGATCAATTCGCCGGCCTTCCTAGTGAAGATGCCGCTACTCATCTAAACAACTTTGTTGATTTGTGTGATATGCAAAAGAAGAAAGACACAGATAATGATATTGTTAGATTGAAGTTATTTCCGTTTTCACTTAGAGATCGTGCTAAAGTTTGGTTTTTGTCTTTGCCTAAAAATAGTATTGATTCTTGGAACAAGTGCAAAGATGCTTTTATCTCTAAGTATTTTCCTCCCGCTAAGATTATCACTCTTAGGAACGATAATGAATTTTAAACAACTTGATCATAAGAATGCTGCCCAAGCTTGGGAAAGAATGAAATTGATGATTCGCAATTGCCCTACTCATGGTTTGAATTTATGGATGATCATACAAAAATTTTATGCCGGTTTAAACTTTGCTTCTAGAAATCTTTTAGATTCGGCCGCGGGAGGCACTTTTATGGAAATCACTTTAGGAGATGCTACAAAACTTATTGATAATATTATGGCTAATTATTCTCAATGTCACACCGAAAGATCTACTAGTAAAAAAGTGCATGCTATAGAAGAAATTAATGTTTTGAGTGGAAAGATGGATGAACTTATGAAATTATTTGCTACAAAAATGCTCCTCTTGATCCTAATGATATGCCTTTGTCTACTTTAATTGAGAATAATAATGAATCTATGGATGTGAATTTTGTTGGTAGGAATAGTTTTGGAAACAATGCTTATAGAGGAAACTTTAATTCTAGACCGTTCCCTAGTAATTCCACCAATAATTATGGAAATTCCTACAATAATTATTATGGTAATTTCAATAAGATGCCCTCTGACTTTGAGAATAGTGTGAAAGAATTGATGATTTCTCAAAAGAATTTTAATGCTTTGCTTGAAGAAAAGTTTGCTTAAAGTTGATGATTTGGCTAGAAACGTTGATAGACTTTCGCTTGATGTTGATTCTCTTAAACATAGATCTACTCCTCCTAAGCATGATATCAATGAGTCTCTCAAAGCAATGAGAATTTCCATTGATGAGTGCAAGGAAAGAACCGCTAGATTGCGTGCTAAGAAAGATTGCTTTGTAAAGGCGTGTTCTTCTAGTTTCCATGAAAATAATGATGAAGATCTTAAAGTTATTGATGTGTCTCCTGTTAGATCTTTGTTTTGCAATATGAATCTTGATAATAATGGGACTGGAGATGAGTCAACTTTAGTTAGAAGGCGTCCCAAGAATTCGGAGTTTTTAGATCTTGATGTTAAAATTGGTAAAAGTGGGATTGGAGAGGTCATGACTTTAAATAGCATTGAACCCACTATCTCGGATTTCAAGGAATTTGATTATGATAATTATTCTTTAGAAGGTTGTATTTCCTTGTTGCAATCCGTTGTTAATTCTCCTCATGCTTATAGTCAAAATAAAGCCTTTACCAAACATACCGTTGATGCCTTGATGCAATCTTATGATGAAAAACTTAATTTGGAAGTTTCTATACCTAGAAAACTTTATGATGAGTGGGAACCTACTATAAAGATTAAAATTAAAGATTATGAGTGTTTTGCTTTGTGTGATTTGGGTGCTAGTGTTTCCACGATGTCGAAAACTTTATGTAATATTCTAGGTTTCCATGATCTAGATGATTGCTCCTTAAATTTGCACCTTGCAGATTCCACCATTAAAAAGCCAATGGGAAGGATCAATGATGTTCTCATTATTGCAAATAGAAATTTGGTGCCAGTAGATTTTATCGTTCTTGATATAGATTGCAATCTTTCTTGCCCTATTATTCTTGGTAGACCTTTCCTTAGAACGATTCGCGCGATTATTGATATGAAGGAAGGGAATATTAGATTCCAATTTCCATTAAGGAAAGGCATGGAACACTTTCCAAGAAAGAAATTTAAATTACCTTATGAATCTATCATGTGAGCTACTTATGAATTGAGTGCCAAAGATGGCACTACTTAGATCTATCTACGCCTTTATGCCTAGCTAGGGGCGTTAAACGATAGCGCTAGTTGGGAGGCAACCCAATTTTATTTGTGCTTTTTGTTTTTGGTTCTGTTTAGTAATAAATTTATCATCTACCTTCTGTTTAGATGTGTTTTTATGTTTTAATTAGTGTTTGTACCAAGTAGAACCTATAGGATTTTCTTGGATGATGAATATTTGATCTTGCTCAAAATTCCAGAAACTTTCTGTTCACGAAAACAATTGTTTAAAATCACCAGAACTTGATAAAATACTGATTCCAAATGCAGTATATCAATAAACAAATTATCTAGGCCTTCCTATTTTGGCAGAATTTTTTGAGTTCCCGAAGTTTGCGTTAGTTACAGATTACTACAGACTGTTCTGTTTTTGACAGATTCTGTTTTTGAGTGTTATTTGCTTATTTTGATGCATCTATGGCTAGTAAAATAGTTTATGAACCATAGAGAAGTTGGAATACAGTAGGTTTAACACCAATATAAATAAAGAATGAGTTCATTACAGTACCTTATGTGGTGGTTTTGCTTTCTTTCACTAACGGAGCTTACGAGATTTCTGTTGAGTTTTGTGTTGTGAAGTTTTCAAGTTTTGGGTAAAGATTTGATGAATTATGGAATAAGGAGTGGAAAGAGCCTAAGCTTGGGGATGCCCATGGCACCCCAAGATATCCAAGAATAGCCAAAAGCCTAAGCTTGGGGATGCCCCCGGAAGGCATCCCCTCTTTCGTCTTCGTTTATCGGTAACTTTACTTGGAGCTATATTTTTATTCACCACATGATATGTGTTTTGCTTGGAGCGTCGTGTATTATATTAGTCTTTGCTTTTTAGTTTTCCACAATCATCCTTGCTGTACACACCTTTTGGGAGAAGCCTACTTTATTAGAATACTCTACGTACTTCACTTATATCTTTTGAGCTAGATAGTTTTTGCTCTAGTACTTCACTTATATCTTTTAGAGCACGGCGGTGGCTTAATTTTGTAGAAATTGCTAGTCTCTCATGCTTCACCTATATTATTTTGAGAATCTCTTAGAACAGCATGGTATTTGCTATGGTTATAAAATTGGTCCTAGAATGGTAGGCATCCAAGTTGGGTATAATAAAAACTATCATAGGAAGTGAATTGGATGCTATGATCAATTTGATACTTGATAATTGTTTTGAGATATGGAGGTAGTAATATTAAAGTCATGCTAGTTGGGTGATTATGAATTTAAAGAATGCTTGTGTTGAAGTTAGCAAGTCCCATAGCATGCACATATGGTTAAAGTTGTGTGACAAATTTGAAACATGAAGTGTCCTTGGATTGTGCATCCTTATGAGTGGCGGTCGGGGACGAGCGATGGTCTTTTCCTACCAATCTATACCTCTAGGAGCATGCGCGTAGTGCTTGGTTTTTGATGACTTACAAATTTTTGCAATAAGTATATGAGTTCTTTTGACTAATGTTGAGTCCATGGATTATACGCACTTTTACCTTTCCACCATTGCTAGCCTCTTCGGTACCGTGCATTGCCCTTTCTCACCTTGAGAGTTGGTGCAAACTTCGCCGGTGTATCCAAACCCCGTGATATGATACGCTCTATCACACATAAACCTCCTTATATCTTCCTCAAAACAGCCACCATGCCTACCTATTATGGCATTTCCATAGCCATTCCGAGATATATTGCCATGCAACTTTCCACCGTTCTGTTTATCATCATGACACGCATTACTTTTGTCATATTGCCATTGCATGATCATGTAGTTGACATCGTATTTGTGGCAAAGCCACCATGCATAATTTTTCATACATGTCACTCTTGATTCATTGCACCATCCCGGTATACCGCCGGAGGCATTCATATAGAGTTTTATCTTGTTCTAGTTTTGAGTTTTAATACATGAGTTGTAAATTCATAAAAGTGTGATGATCATCATTATTAGCGCATTGT
>NC_057814.1:2920408-2935409 GCF_018294505.1 Triticum aestivum
AAAAAAAAGGGGTCAAAAAAAATTATAAAAGGGGGCAATGTTACTATCTCTTTTTCCACACTTGTGTTTCAAAGTAGCACCATGTTCTTCATATAGCGATTCTCATATTTTGTGCTTCCAAGTAGCACCATGTTCTTCATATAGTGAGTCTCATATGTTGTCACTTTCATATACTAGTGGGAATTTTTCATGATAGAACTTGGCTTGTATATTCCTACAATGGGCTTCCTCAAAATGCCCTAGGTCTTCGCGAGCAAGCAGGTTGGATGCACACCCACTTAGTTTCTTTTGTTGAGCTTTCATTCATTTATAGCTCTAGTGCATCCGTTGCATGGCAATCCCTACTCCTCATGTTGACATCAATTGATGGGCATCTCCATAGCCCGTTGATTATCCTCGTCAATGTGATACTTTCTCCTTTTTTGTCTTCTCCACACAACCTCCATCATCATATTCTATTCCACCCATAGTGCTATATCCATGGCTCACGCTCATGTATTGCGTGAAAGTTGAAAAAGTTTTGGATTATTTAAGTACGAAACAATTGCTTGGCTTGTCATCAGGGGTGTAGAATTTGGGAACATTTTTGTGTGACGAAGATGAAGCATAGCCTAACTATATGATTTTGTAGGGATAAACTTTCTTTAGCCATGTCATTTTGAGAAGACATGATTGCTTTTATTAGTATGCTTGAAGTATTATTGTTTCTTATGTCAATATGAAATTTTATTTTGAATCATTTGGATCTGAACATTCATGCCACAATAAAGAAAATTACATTGAGAAATATGCTAGGTAGCATTCCACATCAAAAATTCTGTTTTTATCTTTTACCTACTCGAGGACGATCAGGAATTAAGCTTGGGGATGCTTGATACGTCTCCAACGTATCTATAATTTTTGATTGTTCCATGCTATTATATTACCCCTTTTGGATGTTTATGGGCTTTATTTTACACATTTATATCATTTTCGGGACTAACCTACTAACCGGAGGCCCAGCCCGTATTGCTGTTTTTTTGCCTATTTCAGTATTTCGAAGAAAAGGAATATCAAACGAAGTCCAAACGGAATGAAACCTTCGGGGGCGTGATTTTTGGAACGAACCTGATCCAGAGGACTTGGAGTGCACGTCAAGAAGCGATCGAGGCGACCAGGAGGATGGAGAGCGCGCCCCTCCCTGGTGGGCGCGCCCCCTATCTCCTGGGCCCCACGAGCGGCCACCGACCTACTTCTTCCTCCTATATATACCCACGTACCCCGAAAACATCCAGAGAGCCACCGAAAAATAATTTCCACCGCCGTAACCTTCTGTATCCGCGAGATCCCATCTTGGAGCCTTCGCCGGCGCTCCGCCGGAGGGGGAATCGATCACGGAGGGCTTCTACATCAACACCATAGCCCTTCCGATGATTTGTGAGTAGTTTACCACAGACCTTCGGGTCCATAGTTATTAGCTAGATGGCTTCTTCTCTCTTTTTGGATCTCAATACAGTGTTCTCCCCCTCTTTTGTGGAGATCTATTCGATGTAAACTCTTTTTGCGGTGTGTTTGTCGAGATCCGATGAATTGTGGGTTTATGATCAAGTTTATCTATGAGAAATATTTGAATCTCTTCTGAATTATTTTATGTATGATTGAGTTATCTTTGCAAGTCTCTTCGAATTATCAGTTTGGTTTGGCCTACTAGATTGATCTTTCTTGCCATGGGAGAAGTGCTTAGCTTTGGGTTCAATCTTGCGGTGTCCTTATCCAGTGACAGAAAGGGTTGCAAGGCACGTATTGTATTGTTGCCATCGAGGATAAAAAGATGGGATTTATATCATATTGCATGAGTTTATCGCTCTACATCATGTCATCTTTCTTAATGCGTTACTCTGTTCTTATGAACTTAATACTCTAGATGCATGTTGGATAGCGGACGATGTGTGGAGTAATAGTAGTAGATGCAGGCAGGAGTCGGTCTACTTTTCACGGACGTGATGCCTATATACATAATCATGCCTAGATAATCTCATAATTATTCTCTTTTCTATCAATTGCTCGACAGTAATTTGTTCACCCACCGTAATACTTATGCTATCTTGAGAGAAGCCACTAGTGAAACCTATGGCCCCCGGGTCTATCTTTTATCATATAAGCTTTCAATCTACTTTTATTTGCATCTTTACTTTTTGCATCTATATTATAAAATAACAAAAATATATTTATCTTATCATATTATCTCTATCAGATCCCACTTTCGCAAGTGGCCGTGAAGGGATTGACAACCCTTTTATTGCGTTGGTTGCGAGTTCTTTGTTTGTTTGTGTAGGTGCGTGGGACTTTGAAGGAACTTCCTACTAGATTGATACCTTGGTTCTCAAAAACTGAGGGAAATACTTACGCTACTGTGCTGCATCACCCTTTCCTCTTAAAGGAAAACCAACGCAAGCTCAAGACATAGAAGGGGGTGGCCGGTCTGTAGGGGAATTGGCTTTCGTCAAAAATAACGTGACGCGAGGTGATGACCTTGCGGGTGGCAAGGTCATGGCAACGATAGCCTTTGTGCTCGTGGGGGAGGCCGAGGAGTATGCAGCGACGTGACGTAGGAGCGAGCTTGTTGGGGGTAGTGGCGTAGAGGTTTGGGTAACAAAGGCATCCGAAAGTGCGGAAGTGGTCGTAAGTGGGTGCAATGCCGTGGAGCATGAAGTATGGCGTGTTGTTGGCTATGGTGCGGGAGGGCCGGAGGTTGAGGAGGTGAGTGGCAGTGTTCAAGCTTTCGACCCAAAACTCCGGTGGCATATTGGCTTGTAGCAGCATAGTGCGCATGATGTCGTTAGTGCTGCGTATGGCGCGCTCCGCCTTGCCGTTTTGTGGCGAGGTATGAGGGCAAGAGAGACGTAGAGTGATGCTGTTATCCGAGAGGAAGGAGCGAAGACGAGTGTTGAGGAACTCTCCACCGTTGTCACATTGGATGCACTGAAGGCAGAGGTGGAATTGGGTAAGGGTGTAGGCATAAAAACGTATGAGAATGTCAGCGGCCTCAGATTTGTGACGCAAGGGAAAACTCCATGAGTAGTGACTAAAATCATCAATTATTATTAAGTAGTATGCATAACCGGAGCAACTAGAGACAGGTGGTGTCCATAAATCATAATGAACAAGCTGAAAGGGTGAAGTAGTAAACGAGCTAGAAGAGGGGAAGGGAAGCCTTGGCTGCCGTCCGAATTGGCATGCCTCACAAGTGGCAGAAGGGGGGGGGGTTATTACATGAAGAGAGAAAATGAGATAATCTAGATAAAGATGCACGGCTAGGGTGCCCTAAGCGCCTGTGCCATAAATCGCCTACGTCGAGGAGAGGGCTGTTGGTGTCTCGCCGAAGAACGGGTACATGCCGGTGGAACTATTTGACCTCATGAGAGGGGTCCTGCTCGCCAGATCCTTCACAAGAAAGCCAAACGGGTCAAATTCAACGGAAACAGAATTGCCAGTCGTGAATTGTCGAACAGAGAGCAAATTTTTGACAACAGAGGGTGCAAAAAGAATGTGGTTGAGAGAGAAGGGGCGAGGTGGTAGAGAGGCAGAGCTGGTAGCAAGAGCGGGCATGTGGGAGCCGTCACCAACTAAGATGGAGGGATACTTTGATGAAAAACAAGACGAGCTCAAGTTACCTGCGTCGTTGGTGATGTGGCTGGATGCACCAGTGTCGAGGTACCACTCGCCTGCCCGTGGCGCTTGAAGGGACATGTTGGTCATGGCGGCGTTGAGCATGTGGGCGTTGTCCCATGAAGGTGGAGGAGGCGGGGCGCCGTACGTGGGCGTCAGGACGCCGTACGGTGGAGGCGTGGCGCCGTAGATCATGGGGTACGCGTGGTGCGGCACCCCGGGACGTGGGCCGAGCACGCCCGCGGCGTTCGGGGGAACCCACGGAGCGCGGCCGGCCGGCGGAAAGGGGGCGCCCCACGGAGCGAAATAGCCCATCCAGGGCTGCTGGGATGGAGCGGTGGATGTGGAGCAGAACCGCATCCGTCGGAGCCGCGCCCGCGTCCACCGTGGCCACGACCGCGCCCACGCGCGCCGCGGTCAGAAGAGCGGTCGGGCTGCCGCTGGATGACGCTGCCAGTTGATGCAGAGCCGCTGCCACCCCCACTGGAGCTGTCGGAAACAGAAGAGCCGCCATGGGTGGCGATGAGAGCAGTGGCGCCCTCCGCGCGAGCGCGCGCGTCCAGGCTGATTTCCTCCAGCATCAGTCTGGAGTAGGCCTGAACGAAGGTGGGGAAGGGCACCTGCATCGGGAGCAGGGACGCCATGACGCCGAACCGGGGAGCAAGTCCGCGGATGAGCTGAAGAGTGAGGGTTTTGTCGGTGACGTGCTCGTCGAGGTCGTCGAGGGAGTCCACGAGCGCCTTGAGGCGCCGGCAGTACTCGGCGATCTTCATGTCGCCCTGAACGGTAGCGCGGAACTCGGCGCCGACGTGGATGGCTCGGCCCGCGAGGTTATCGCGGGAGAAGGCGTCGAGGAGAAACCAGGCATGATAGGCAGTGGAATCTTGGGCGGAAATGACATCGTAAAGTTCATCCGTGATCGTACCGTAGATCATGAGAAGGATCTGGAGATCGTTGTGGCGCCACTGCGCAGTCTTGGTGCGCGGGTCGAGGTTGACGAGGACATGGCTCTCCACACCCGATTTGCGGAGGATGAAGGACATGATGCGCCTCCACTTGGAGTAGTTGCCGCAAACGGCGTCCAGCTTGAAGTCGATGTGGGCGCCGACGTTGACGGCGTGGATCGAAGGAGGAGGCGCCGTGGAGGAGGACGCGGCGTCGCCGGTCGCCGAGCCGAGCGGCGCGACGGTGAGTTGCATAGGAGCTGTGGCCGGGGGAGCGCTCTGGACGGGAAGGGGTGCGGAGGCGGTGGGCAGTGTTGTGCTAGCGCTAGGGAGGGGTGGGCTGCCAGAGGTCACGCCGGCGTCGGGTTGCTCGCCGGCGTCGGAGCCCTCGTCAGTGGCATGGGAACCGGCCATGGGATACATGGAGGAAAGATGGCTCTGATACCAAGAAGAATGATGAGAATCACTAAGTGGTCTATTACAATGAAAGGCATAGCCTTATATACACACGAGGAGCACACGAGTGCATGGCGATCCGTTACAACAGAAGGGAGCTAGTCTCCAGGAGCGCCGTGCGCTAAGCTGCATGAGGAGCGGGAGTGGCCACAATCACCGCGTGAGAAGCGGGCAGCACCGCACGGGCAGAGTGCACAGCAGCCGTCTTCCAACATTCAAAAGGACTCCGGGGCGGATGTCGCGGGTATGATATTCAGGGGTACGGTGGAGATGTTAGTGAAGATGCAGTGCATCACTAAAGGCATGAGATGGAAGAGCCAAAATAAGGGATCATGAATCTGGGCCATTCAATCCCGAGAAGATCCTTGTTGCTGTCTTACTGGACCGGAGAGCCCGCTAAAAAGCTGTAGCGATATCTACGTCTGCGAATTTGTCGATTCTTCATCGCCCATTCTCTCTTAGCTATAGGATATCTGTACATAGGAGGCAATTCGAACTATTTACAGTAGTTGTGATAGTAGTGTCACCAGTGATTTGTGGTCAGGACTCCCGACTCGCTAGGTGCATTGCATGCTTGTGAGTCTTGTGACACATTGCAACTGTGCGTGTAAGATGAAATCCATGCAACCGTTTCGAGAAGATATTCGACCTTATTCATCTGAGTGAATATAAAATGATACTCATGTGCTTCTGTCCAAACAGTTTTATTTATTCCGAGTTTGAGAAATTTTGAACAGAAAAGAATGCAAGATACAGACTGAATTTGATGTTAAAAAATAACTGATAGTAGCATGCTACGGTACAGATAAATTTGGGTCATAGTAACAGCCAGTAACATTTCTGGAATCCAAATTGAAACAAGAAATCACAGCTAGCTAGCAACTGAAAAAACCAAATTGTCACTTTCTCCAAACTCATACATGTCTTCTCTTTTTGTAGCACCAGTGCTCACAGGACACTCCAGCAGACTTGAGAATGAGGCACAGGCAGACTTTCCAGCAGCCACTGCATGGAAATATGAACAGAAACACGGTGTCAGTCAAACAAACCCACGATTTGACCATACAAGTAATATCAGTACCATTCAGAACGTGATAACACAACTGAACAAAAGCATATCACGGAGCAAACTGGGTAAAAAAACAAACGGGAGTATTCCCACGCTGGAAAACACATTGTATGAGGTGCAATGAGAGAAGCGGGGGCATGGGGAGTATAACTGAACAAAAGCGACGACGACTACATTGTATGAGGTGCGTACCTGATTGATTATAGAGAGCACGAGTTGCCGCCAAAGTTGAATCATCAATAGATGTCCCCGTATTTATTCCGCGTGGACTCAGCAACCCATGACGGTGCACAAAATCTGGTCGCCCCCGTATGGGCGTGTGGCAAACAAATTCCACAAAGGCGGTTGCTCATCCGGGGTCCATGAATGAAGCTCAACCGCCTTCTCATCACTAGAATTGTTTGGAGACCCAATTACAATCAGCCGGTCACCACATGCTCGGAATCCCATGTCCCAGCCATCTTTGTCCTTAGACAGTACAGGCAATTTTCCAAGAGTGATCCACTTGTTGTCCAGCTTATCATACTGCTTCAGATCATTATTCACACTGTAATCAGCGCCATAAAGCTCATTGTTCACAACTGCAATGAGCGGAGGAGCACCAATGGCTGTACTGTTGAGCCCCTGAGACATATTGTCGATGACCCTCCATGACCGCCGGTTCAGGTCATACTCCTCACCGCATGTCAAGAGCTCGCGGCTACGGGTAACACCACCGATCACATAGAACTTGCCATCCATGAACGCACCAGAGCATTTGTGCCTAGCCCTATTCATGTTGGGAAGGGGTGTCCAAGTATGTGCCTCCGAGTCATACATCTCTGCGGAGCTCAAGTAACTAACGTAAGAAACCTTGCCTCCCGCGACATACGCCTTTTCACCGGCACTTGCTGACCCAAACAAGTACCGCGGGGGGTACATCGCATCAGCCAGCCATGTCCATGAATTGGTAAGGATGCTATATCTCAAGGCAACCCCCTCGTTCCCAAAAACCAGCAACTCAGTTCCTACAGCAAGCGACTCCCAGAGGATGCTTTGAGCCGGTGGCATCTTGGGCACTTGGATCCAGCGCCCAGTGGACGGGTCATAAGCCTCCCACTCGTGGGGATCACTGCAAGAGAGGTAGAGCCAGTGCTCTGCGACCCCATTCTTCCGACGCAGGCGGTAGATCTCCCCGTTGCGAACCACCGAATTGAAGTCGCGGTTCAGGGAGGCGATGGAGCCATAGTCCCACCTGGACATACGATGGAGGCAATAGATGAAGAGTTCCCGGCCTATCACACCAATGGTATTGCTCCACGAGACCACATCCTGTTGCTCTCCACCATCTGCACCTGACAAAATTCAACACTTCATCAATCCTTTTGCACCTGACACTAGTAGTAATTTAACACCTGATGACGGAACGTCTCTGTTAGAACTCCTTTTGACTAAAAAGTATACCTGGAGGATGCAAGCCTGAAGAGGACTCTGATGATATCCTGATCACAACAACCATTAGATAGCTTAGTCAGAGCATGAATATCAAATCAGGTTGATTTGAATAATTGAACAGTTACAACAGAAACACCAATCATTTAGATTGGACTAGTACTAGAGTACCTTTTATCACCATCGGAACCGGAATCCACTAATTGCACGCTGATTACAGGATTGCCCGGATGATTAATAACTACGCCGATCCTCGAGACATACTGCAGATCAGCAGCTGCACCTCCAAATTTTGCGGAGACTTCTCTAAGGCCTGTCATATGATTGATGCTGATTAATGCAGTACCATGTCGATATTGTTTCCACTGGTCAGGCTTCGAAAAAAGATTAAGTCGTTGGTCCATTCGGGGGATGTAATTGAAAACGAGCTTGAGCTTCCAGAGATTAGGCATTGCGTCCGCCTCAAATTTTAGCCAAGCTATTCCACTTGCGAACTTCAGCTTGAAGTACTTGAGAGCTGTGAATCCTACAGCCATGCCAAAGATGATCTTCACGCTAGGCGCCATCTCCACATACAATGACAGAGCAGTGAGGGCAGGCATCCCTCTAAGAATATCAACATCATTTACTAGCAGTTCCCTCACTTCAATCTTCAGAATGCACAGGTGGCCAAGTCGCCTCTTCCCCCATGGGATTTCATCAAATATGATGCGGCTGTGTGGAGAGCATTCAAATCTCTGGAGATTCGCGGGAGGTGCTACGTTAAACCAGTTAATGGTTGCTTTTGAAGCGTCATCATACTTAACCGAGGATCTGTGAGCCACCAGTTTTACAGTTTTCAGGCTGCCATGTCGTCCGATTAAGGTACCCAGAGCTCCCATGCTTCTCTTGACATGGTCATGGTCAGAAGAAGGAGGTGTAGGAATATAAAGATCCTCCAGGTGGTTCAGCATGCCAAGGGTCCGAATACCGACGACCCAATCCAGAAGATATGTATCAAGAGGAAGACTGAGGTGCAACAAGTGTGGGAGATATATAATATCCCAGGGAACATGAGTGCCTCTTGGTGTATCCATAACATCCAGTGTCTCCAAACATTGCAGCCCTCTCATACAGCCTGGCAATTTTATGCAGACATCACATACAATCTTCAGATATATAAGATGGAACAGTTCCGATATCCCAGTGAGGTCTATAGCCAGGTCTTGGTCTCCATTATGATGGCTAGATAGATGAAGGTTCAGAACACGAACAAGCTTGAACTCTCCAATGCAAGGCATACACTCTGATAGTCCAAAAACTCCAAGTGAACGTACTTGTGACTTTCTCATGTTTTCTGGTATCTTGGCATATTTTGCATCACCAAGTTGGAGCGATAGTCGACGGACCTTATGAGAAAGTGTCAAATTCTTTCGATTGTAATCTAGTATCACAAGGAAATTCTCTTCAGCAGACTTGTGCGCAATAAGATCATGCACCACGGCATGAACTGTGCAGGACACCACCTCATTGTTGAAGTTGATAGACATAGGTTGGATGAATCTTCTATCAACAAGTTCATCGAAATACAATCCTGCAACTTCCTCCATGTTTTTCCCTTCACTTGCAGCAAGAAACCCTTCAGCCATCCATTGCCTGACCAGGTCATGTTTGAAGATTATGGAGCCCTCTGGATACATACTAAGATGGAGCAGGCATGTCTTTAGGTAATAAGGAAGGCTGTTGTAGCTGAGGTTCAGTACTTGTGTCGTTCTTTCTGAAGTTAAATTTGATGACAAAAGAGAGATAAACGAATCATGTATGTGTGTGAATAATTCCATTGAAACGGAAGGCTGGTTTGCTAACAGACTAGCTATGCTGATAGTTGCTAGCGGCAAACCACCACATATTTCTACAATTTGGCTTGAAACTTGTTTGAATTCTTCAGGACAGTCACTTTCAGAGCCAAAAATCCTGCCAAAGAATAGCTTCCTTGAGTGATCATCATCCAAAGGTTTCATCTCAAAAACTTGTTCTGGGTCATCGCAGCAACATGCTAATGCAACATCTTCAATCTGTGTAGTTGTTATAATTCTGCTTCCTTTAATACACTTGGGCAAAAGCTGATTAATAAAATCCCATGCTGATGTATCCCATAAATCATCAACAACGATTAGGTACCTGCATGTCAAGAATGCACGCATGTCACATTTATGTGTCAGGCTAACAGTAACAACAGTTAGATACACTAGAAAAGAATGTTACTACCAGCATCAAGTTAGTGCTGACTTGAAGAGTAAAACTAATGTCCGTTGATTGGACAGGCATGTACTATAACGCTTACTATCAAGCTTTTTCAGCTCACTGTAAAGCTTGCCTGAGAAACATCTTTTCAGAAATTGACTATATATCATCATGCCTTTTTTTTGTGAAAAACAAAACAACACCTGTAGGGATTTGATCTATATGCTATTATGGACCATGTGGAAAATAAGCAGTACATACTATGCAGTACAACTAGTACATACTATTTGCATGTGGAAAATAAGTACCTCTTGGCATGTAGATAATTCCTGATATTTTCAGTAGTAATGTGAAGTTCATCAGAAGCGTCTTCGCTTGCTTGGGGATGCTTTCGCTGGATTTGTGAGAGCATGTCGCAGAAAAGTCTTTTCATATCAGGCTTTTTGGACACCCGGATGAAAGCCCGACAATGGAATTGCCTCCCCAATTTATTATACAACACTTTGGCAAGCATTGTTTTACCAAGACATCCAGATCCGTGAATAGACACCACCCTGAGCTGCCGATTCTCATCATTAGCCAGCTGGGAGTTGATAAACTTACTCATCCGACCATCAATTACTAGGCCGGAACAAGTTTTCTCACAAGGCGGTGGCGGCATTGGCATCATAGGCCCAATGGCCGAAAATCTACTTGCCACCGAGGTGCTACAACAGTGGACCTGGTATCTGTCGTACCGTCGAACCACCTCCTGGGCATAAATCCTAAATTCTGATACCTTTTCAACGATCTGCTGGTACCACTTGAGCCTCTTGGGAGCACAAGTTACATCAACACGGATGGTTTTGGAGATAACATGTCCTGACACATCAGGAGCTGCATATTCAATCTGTTTCTGCCACTTGAGCCTCTTGGGAATCTTAACATGAGTCATGTTATGGTCAAATTTGTAGCCAAGAGACTGATCAGGGGGCACAAAGTTGTCAATACAATCTAGGATGTCATAAGATAACTCATGTGCCTCTTTCATCCAGCACTTGGCCGCCAGGGGAGGGTCCTCCACCTTTAACAGATCTTCAAGGTATGTGGCTATTTCTTCAAGTTCATCTTTGAGGAGCTGACACCTATCATTGACCCCCTTGGTCAACTTGCATCCATGAGGACCTAGCATCATGTCAAGCTTCTTAAGAAGGGGTCTCATGGCGCCCAGAGAAACACTGAAACTCGCATCCATCTCTCTGCCTCTACCTCCCACTGAAACATCTGAAAAGAAACATAGACAAGAAAGAACAATTTATTTTACACACAAGCAGATGTTGCATGTAATACAAACTAACAGAAGAAATGAGCTGCGCCTACTTTATTTTAGATATAAGTAATACTGCCTATAGCGCAACAAGATCGAGTTATGTCAGCATAAAGAAAAGGAAACGGCTCTCTAAGCAAGTTCAGTCTCTTTGATTTCTTTTTGTTGTAGAGGGATAGGAATTAGGAAGGAGAGAAGCGAAGTGTCACCTTGGGTTGGATAAAAAAGGACAACCTTGTCCTGCTCGTCGGCAATAACGCCATGATCTTGCATCTTGTTGCGGGTGTTCCTGCACTTCCTGCAGGGAACGGAGCCGACCCTCTTACAGGCTTGGCAGACGAAGGCGGGCTCGGCCTTGGGGCGTCGTCGAGGAGAGGCCTCAGCCCGCCGGCCTGGTGCAGCTGCCTAACATCTTTGGGGCCGCCGACGAGCCGGCCGCCCACGAGGAGCTGCGGGAGGGAGAAGGCGCAGCCCCGAGCTGCGAGCAACGACTTGAGCTCGCAGCGGTGCGCTTTGCTCGTGGACACGTCGCGCTCGTCTGTGGTCAGGCCGTAGCCCCGTAGTAGGGCGCGCAAGGCGTAGAGGTCGGCCGAGGTGCGCGCTCTGCGGCGCGACGCTGAAGCTGACGCCGTGTAGATAACCACCTCCGGCTGCAGCTCCTCCTTGGCGTGCGAGCTGGCGCCGGGGTCATCCATGTCCGGTGGCCTCATCACCGAAGAAGAGTGTAGCTAGCTAGTGTTTGGACGGAGTGAGAGGAGAGGGGAAGCAGATGGAGACGGGGACATCACATGCGTCTCTCTCTCACTTAGTTGTGGTTCATCTCCTCTACTGTCACATCACATGCATGGCACTGTGGCTTGTGCCTCTACTGTCGAGCCTGCCTCTTGTTAATTCCTGGGACGCTATGCATCTTTTGTCGATTGCTCCCGATGGTGCCTCACCCGCTCACGTACGCTGCTTAGTTTCAAACACTGGAATCAGATTGGACAGTCTCATTGGATTCTTATCTGCTCTGGATTTGAAAGAGGAGGAGTAGTAGTACTTTGTTAAATATTTTAAAGAAACTTAAATCACACATACACCCTTTGATTATTTCTTCCGAGGAGAACTCTGTCGGCCGTCCCAAGCGTGCATGGGAGTTGGGGGCATATGCACACAAGACAAAATGGCACGGTCGCACCTGCGTGTATCCTCTCCCTCACAACATTATGTGACCGCCATCACGGGACTCTCCACCCTCCTCTCTCAATGCATCCTTCTTTCTCTCCATGACAACCTAGTAGGAGGAAAGGTTGCTTTTAGTAAATTTGTTCGCGACTCTTTTTGATGGTTCGTGTTATTAATTGTTGCAGTGTTCTGCTCATGGCTTGTTAGGTGTCATATATGTCTTTTATTTCGATTTTATTTATTACTTGGATTAGTGCGTGCTCGAAATCAGGTGCATTTCGGTCCCAAAAACTATTCAAAGCCCCTGCAAATAACAGATTAATGTGTCCACAAATGTATTTATCATGAAAATCACTATAAATAATCTAGCTAAGGATCAGTCGCACGGTCCGGCCATTCAGGCGGCTTCCAGGGCCAGAGAGCAGTCAGATTCACTCAGGGCCAGGAGCACTGGTATCAGCATTATATTAATATGTTGCACTTGCGCTGAAAAAGGCACACTAAGTTATATCAAGTGATTTTTCTGGGCAAGTCATGTTTCAGGCTAGTTCTATTTCCTCTCTTTTATTTTGTATCAACTACTCTTCTGGTAATTCAAAGAGCAGCTCACCTGCTGACCTGGTAGTATATATTGATACTCATATAAAGTAAATCAAGATTCCAGAATTCTTTGCAAACAAGTACTCCCTCTATACCAGATTAATGTCGCTCAAATGGATTTACCTACGTGTAGATACATCCTTTTGAGCAACAATTAATATGAGACGAAAGGAGTACTAGTACATTGAAGTGCTAAATTTGTGAGAAATGATACTCCATTCAAGTTGACTGGGATAACATAGTGGGGCCTCCTTTAGTTTGGAGGAATTCTGTAGGAATTCCATAGAATATGATTTCTATAGGAAAAAAACTCCTTTAAAGCTCTTTGGGATTCTGTTCTTATAGAGGAATTCTTCCTATCCTATACATTTCATAGGAAAATGAACATTAGCCTAGACCCAATTGAAAAATATTATGTGATGTGAACCAAAGAGCATCTTTTTTCCTATTTCTGTTCACAGGATTTGGGATACATGACATCTCATTTTCTATGACTATGTTATTCCTCTAATTTTCTTACGCTATGAACCAAAGAGGCCTTAGAAGTATTTGCTACAACAGGACGTCACTGTCGGTGTCAAAACCGGCGGATCTCGGGTAGTGGGTCCCGAACTGTGCGTCTAAGGCTAATGGTAACAGGAGGCGGGGGACACAATGTTTACCGAGGTTCGGGCCCTCTCTATGGAGGTAACACCCTACTTCCTGCTTGATTGATCTTGATGAATATGAGTATTATAAGAGTTGATCTACCACGAGATCATAATGGCTAAACCCTAGTAACCTAGCCTATGAGATTATGATTGTTGTCCTATGGACTAAACCCTCCGATTTATATAGACACTGGAGGGGGCTAGGGTTACACAAAGTCGGTTACAGAGAAAGGAATCTACATATCTGAATCGCCAAGCTTGCCTTCCACGCAAAGGAGAGTCCCATCCGGACACGGGTCGAAGTCTTCTATCTTGTATCTTCATAGCCCAACAGTCCGGCCCAAGTATATAGTCCGGCTGTCCGAGGACTCCTTAGTCCGGGACTCCCTCAGTAGCCCCTGAACCAGGCTTCAATGACAATGAGTCCGGCGCGCAGATTGTCTTCGGCATTGCAAGGCCGGTTCCTTCTCCGAATACTTCAAAGTAGATTTCGAACACAAGAATCGTGTCCGGCTCTGCGAAACGGTTGGTAAGGGCCTTTAGTCCCGGTTTTTGAACCGGAGCTCCACCTTTAGTTACCAACCGGGACTAAAGGAAATTTTATGATTTTTTTTTTTGAAATTTTTTTTTTGCGAATTTTTTTATTTTATTTTTTGATTTTCAAATTTCTGAATTATTTTAACCTCTAATCTCTAATCACCACCCCTCATCACTGTTCAATTTATCCTCTAATCTCTAATCACCCCCTCATCATTCCAAATCATCTAACTTCCCGGACGGTCACCCATCCTCTCACCTCCAGCCTGAGCACGCTTAACTTCCGGGTTCTATTCTCCCTCGTTTCCAAGTCTGCAGTTGTTGTTTTCCTGACAATAGTAAGATGTCAATTCTATTAACCCTCAGGAATTTAGCTTGAGCATGAAGTGACACATTTCACTGTTTGAGTTTGAAACTATTGTTTTAAAAAACAATAATTATTTAGTAACACTAATATTTCTGGAATAATTAGTTTGACCATTGTTTGACCACTGTTTGACCACTGTTTGACCACAGTTTGACCAGATTTGACCAAAATTCAAAAAAACTGAAATAATTATTTAGTAACACTAATATTCTAGAATAATTAGTTTGACCATTGTTTGACCACAGTTTGACCACAATTTGAAATTTTTTGAATTGTTTTGCCTCTCCAGATCTTAAAAGCCCCGTATCTTTTTTTCTGTTAGGTTTTTGAGGATTTTGAAAATGTTTAACGGGGTTCCCCCCGTTAAATTCGGATGTAACTTTTCGAGTAGATGATTTTTCATATAAAAAAGTTTTTCATCCGAGTTCGTATGCAAAAGTTATGCCCATTTTAAGAAATTCCAGAGAGATTTTGCAAATAAAGTCGAAATTCATATTTGTTAATTTTCCCAACAACTAGACCACATATCACATGGGAAACTTATTTTATTTTATTTTATTGACATTTCCATCATTTTCTTTTGTTTTTTCTAAAACTGACAAG
>NC_057814.1:2935726-2947704 GCF_018294505.1 Triticum aestivum
ACTAACCTTTAGTCCCGGTTGGTGCCACCAACCGGGACTAATGGGCATCGCACCCTTTAGTCCCGGTTCGTGGCACCAACCGGGACTAAAGGGCCCAAGTGAACCGGGACTAATGCCTTAGCCACACGAACCGGGACCAATGCTCACATTAGTCCCGGTTCGTGACTGAACCGGGACTAATGTGAAAATTGCCCTGTGACGAAAGCCCTGTTTTGTACTAGTGAGTATAATATTTCACGAGTCCAATCCGCCAACAATTTTGGTAGCACGACATTACGTCATCACCCGACCATTATTTTGAATCGTTTTCTAGCCTGCCGCTCCATGTTTCAGGAGACGGTTTTCATTAGCACGTCTTATCAAAGCAGAGATCGTGTCCCCTTATTGCGGGATTTTCATCAACACGGGCGTGGGTAACCCAACCGTTCTGTTGGCATGATTCCTTGGGAATAGGCATGTTTTAAGGCCACGGAGGGGACGCTTGATATTTGTCGCCTTTATAAAGGGGCTGAGGCCTGTCCTTTTCCTTCCACGCTAGTTCTTTCCTCCACCTCCCACCTCAAGTTCCAACACTCAAGGGTCAGTCCAGTCGCTTCAAGCCTCCAGCCATGTCCGGAACCGGCCCTCAAGGCCGGTGATGGCCTCTTCTGTCAC
This sequence comes from Triticum aestivum, assembly GCF_018294505.1. Classification (NCBI taxonomy): domain Eukaryota; kingdom Viridiplantae; phylum Streptophyta; class Magnoliopsida; order Poales; family Poaceae; genus Triticum; species Triticum aestivum. The sequence continues at coordinate 2,936,381 of NC_057814.1, forward strand.
AGAGGAGGATATCTCAAAGCTCAGGGAGGCAAGATACCTGACTGTGAAAATCCTCCACAGGCTTCCTGCTCAAGGGCAGGTTATTCCCACTCCCAGATCCAATGAGAGGGTTGCGTTCATCTCTCACTTCCTCCGAGGGCTTGGGTTTGCTCTCCATCCCTTTGTTTGAGGGCTTATGTTTTATTACGGGCTGGATTTCCATGATCTAGCTCCAGACTCCTTCCTTCATATCTCGGCGTTCATCATCACGTGCGAGGCCTTCCTCCGGATTTCCCCACACTTCGGCTTATGGCTTAAAACCTTTATCGTGAATCCGAAGGTAATCGACGGGAAACAAGCGGAGTGCGGAGGCGCTTCAATAAGCAAACTTACCACTTCTCCTTGGCCAAAGGGCTCCTTCGCAGAATCTTCTGATTTATGGCAACGGGAGTGGTTTTATATTACCGAACACCGTGGTAAAAAGTGGGCAGCTACACCTGCGTTTCGATCTGGCCCTCCTTTACAGCTTGCATCGTGCATTAACAAGGGGCTGGACTGGGGATCTACTGAAGAAGTGCAGACGTTGCAAAGTCGCATTCGGAGCCTCATTAAAAAGGACACCAGTCTCACCAATGTAATCCAAGTAATTCTAATCCGCCGGATCCTTCCGTGCCAGCGGCGTCCTCTCCGTATGTGGGAGTTCAATCCGGAAGGTCCACAGACCCTTCAACACTTCTCTGGCAAAATGCTCAGAGGGATGTGGAATTTATTCTTCGGCGCACGAAAACAGTGGCCGGATACTACAGAAGACCTCGGCCTTGACTGCAACCATCCGGATACTCCGGTAATTATTTGACTCCCGAACACAGCTTAGTCAAATTAATCATAACAATGTACTGATAAAACTCTACCCGGCCAGGGCTGGCTGAAGAAGGCGGAGAGAATTAGGTGTTCGGCTCCACTTCCCGAAGACTCTGCCTATCCGGTATTAACAAGGATGCTGGCTCCGGCACCATATCAAGTGCCGGCGGGGGGAGATAAGGAGGAGAGCGAAGAGGCCCAAGGTGGCCTCTATTCTGGAGGCACACCAGGCAATTTGTCCGGGGGGATTGGAACTTCCACTTCCGAAGGTGGAAGGGAAGGGCGAACTGACATCCCTTCTCCTCATGGGAAGAAGAGGACCACCTCCGAAGACTCGAAAAGAGAAGCTTCTAAGCAGGGGAAGGTATCCCAGTCAGGGGATGACGTCGACATGCAGTCACTCCTCAAAGATAGACCCTCGGCCAAATTGTAAGTGAACCTAGGTGTTTTAAACATATCCCGTTCTTTCCTGGCTGTAAGGGTAACATTTTAAATACATGTTTGCAGTCCGGCACACAGCCCTCCTCAACAGTCCTCCTCTTCGGGGGATCTTCTTCCGGAGATGATGGAGAGAGAGATGCCTACACAAATCTCCCTGCCTGATAAGGCAGACGATGCCGAGGTGTCGTCCCAGAGGATCTTTCCCGATCAATGAGTGGCGCTGAAGACCAGGGCCGAAGGTAACACTTCGGCCGCCCAGAGTCAGGGGTATGCGGCCCCTACGGGGAACAACAAAAGTCCCGGACTATCCAATGTCCGAGGGATGACGCAACCTGTTCCGGATCTGGAGGCGCCGATACATTGATGGACATGTTGCAACATGCGTCCATCCCAGAGGAACATCGTACCTTGATGGGTACGGTGGTTGAAAGAGTTTTATGAGCCTACTAAGAGATTTCGAGGTATGTAGTGTAATTTTATTTATGTTATAAATGCAAATTGCGCCTGTGTATAGATAGTAGCCCCTGAGACTCTGATTGCCATCCAAAGGGAGGCGATCGGAGGATCAAAAATATATGCCCAGGAAATTATCTGACTAATTTGAAAGACATGCTGTTACATCCGTGGCAACTGCCCAAGCTACCGAGGTAGCACATCTGAATCACAAAGTTGATGTAGCGGATGATGACATCACGCTTATTAACAGGCGGCTCGACGAGGCGCAAGGTATGTCTTTGGGGCACTCAATACATGCTAGTATTATAAAATGAGCATGATACTGAGAATTTGTATATGCACAACTGCAGATAGTGCCGTCGCTGTTGAAACCCTTCATGCAGAACTTGCCCGGGCCAAGGAGCAAGCCAGGATGAGTAATGCGGCGGCCGAAAAGGTAGCCGCCGAATTAAAGGACGAGCAGACTGCTCAACGTCAGTGCGAGGAGAGGATATCCACTATGGCACATGAGCTGAAGGATGCCACTAGCCGATGCCAAGTTCTTGAGAAAGATAACAAAGCCAAAGCGGCCGATCTTCATAGGGCCTTACAAGAGGCGAAGGAAGCCCGGTCTGAGTCTAGAGCAGCTCGGGAGGAGATCCGACAAGCTGGGGAGATCACGGCTGGTAAGAACTTTTTGTTGCAAACTAAGTTTGGCGATCCGAAGTATGGGCCGCTTAATCAACTGTGGAGTTCTCCAGACGCCTTTATGGACCTTCCGAAGAGTGCAGCCAATGCGAATCAGTTTTTCCACACGCAAGAAGGACATGCGACGGAAAAGCTATTTTGGTCGCAATTTGACACGCCAAAGCGTCCACTGTTGAACGAACAGATGGCCAAATGGTCTGAGCTCCACAAGATGTCTGGAACTGCCATGAAGGACGTCATAGCCCGGTTGTGGCCAGCTGAGCCCATTCCGAATACTTATTTTGGTTTGGTGCGGCAACTTGTTAATGCGGTGCCACGTATCGACGCTGTTAAGCGGTCAACATGCATAGAGGGTGCACGGATGGCCCTTGCACGTGTCAAGACGTATTGTGCGAAGATGAAGGCCACCGATATTGCAGCGCAAAGTCCACCCGAAGGCAAGGACCCTAACATGCTAGAACATTACTTTGAAGATGTCCTAGAAGGTGCCCGCTTAATAGAGGGTCAGTGCTTGAAAGATATTATGTTCGAGTGAATTATATCGAAATTGTAATAACAATATTATGATATATTGAAGGCTATGGTTTTATACTTTTTGCTCGAAAAGTTTTGGTGCCTCCTGTGCGGCCATCTTTTTTATATATAATCTGAAAGTTTGCAGTCGTCGACTTCAGTCCCCTCGCGTATAACGCAGGGGTGTTCGGAAAAGCACTTGATCACACTTGACCCAACGTCGTGGTCCTTTAAGGAGGTGTTAGTGCGGCGAACTAGGCAATCGGTCTATAGAGCTTTAACACTTTCACTTAGCCATAGGAGTTTGACGGTGGGGCTACTATATAGCCCCTGGTATGTCCGCGGTTATCCCAATACGGTGCGTTTAGATACATGACCAGAAGGACGGTCCTTCATTTAACACGGAGGGAATCGCGAAGATTCCGATGAGTCATCGAGTGGTTGACCAGCTCTCGCCGCATCATGACAGTCAGTTTTCGGCTTTCTCTACTGAGGTGCTCATCCGGACAAGTCAGGACACAATCGCAGTAGTTCTCCCTTTACTACCCTAGCCGATAGAGCGGAACGTAAGGTAGTAAGCACAGGAGCCGGGCAACCCAACTATTCACCAAAGACATGATTCAGAGCTGATGCATATAAGTCCAAACTCACGACGCCGAACACTCCCTACAGGTGTTCGGACTTTTCAATATACACCGGGTTGAATACAGCCCCTGGTGATAGACCCTAGTATCAAGGCACGTATGGCAATCCGACGTGGGGGAAGAGCGCAGGTGGTGAGAGCATAAATCTCAAAGCACAATACGAACCAAGCTGCTTCTATAACATCCACTTTAGTACGGCGAGCCGTATATTTACAGATAATGCCGATATCTTTCTTGGACATTTTACTTGCCAGGAAAGTATAAAACAAAAAGAGATTAAAAAAAGGTTTACACACGGTCTTAATCTAAGAAAGAAACCTTAATGCGGGGCCCTGCTGCACGTCTGCGCCTTTTTCTCCCTTGTGAAGTGTCCTTGAAGGGTATATTGTGATGGCCATCTGTAAAAAAAAGAAATCCAGGTAAAAGAATCTGGTGTGGCCGTAAGTAAAGCTGGTTTGTTTTAATGAACCGTGAAATATAACTTCTGGAGTCCGAATAGGGTCGAGCCGAACTATGGACTTTTTGTGTGCAGTGTGCCCCCGATGCCACCTAAAGAATTTTCATTGTATATTTATGTATACATGGCACGTGTGCTATCTCCTTATGGGACGGTCGGTGGGGGCGTAGCTGCTAATCGAGCTCAGGTTTATCTGAGATGGCACACTGAGGTGTGCGCCGGAGACGTTTAGCTATGTCTGTGGTCTTAACGACCGATGAGCTGCTCGGCTTGAATAGGCTGTTTTGTGCTTCGACTGCTAGAGCCGCCGTGTATTCTTCTGTACGAAGAGAGCGCTCCGTATTTCCGCTGACCGTAATGACGCCACGTGGTCCAGGCATTTTGAGTTTTAGATAAGCATAATGCGGGACTGCATTAAAACGGGCGAAGGCCGTTCTTCCGAGTAGTGCATGATAGCCACTTCGGAACGGAGCTATGTCAAAGATTAGTTCTTTGCTTCGAAAGTTGTTGGGGGAACCGAATACAACATCCAATGTTAAAGAGTCCATGCAGCGGGCTTCCATGCCCGGTATAACTCCTTTAAAGGTAGTGCTGCTTGGCTTGACTCTTGATGGGTCTATCCCCATGTTGCGGACAGTGTCCTGATATATCAGATTGAGACTGTTGCCGCCATCCATAAGGACTCGAGTGAGGTGGTATCCATCGATTATTGGGTCGAGCACTAAGCCAGCTGAACCCCCGTGACGGATACTAGTCGGATGATCCCTGCGATCAAAGGTGATTGTACAGGCCGACCATGGGTTGAATTTCGGGGAGACGAGCTCGACGACGTAGACATCTCAGAGTGCGTGTTTGCGCTCCCTCTTTGGGATATGAGTGACATAGATCATGTTCACTATTTTGATCTCCGGTGGAAATTTCTTCTGTCCCCCCGTGTTCGGCTGGCGAGATTCGTCCTCGTCTTTGCTCTGAGGTCCCTTCCCTTTGTGTTCGGTGTTGAGTTTGCCGGCCTGCTTGAAGACCCAACATTCTCTCTTGGTATGATTGGCTGGTTTATCAGGAGTGCCGTGGATCTGGCAGGGCCTGTCTACGATTTTATCCAGGCTGGATGGACCGTCTTTGTTGCCTTTGAATGGCTTCTTCCGTTGACCGGGTCTGGAGCCCCTGAATCCGGCGATTACCGATGTGTTGTCTAGGCTTTCTTCATTGTTCCGATGTTTGTTTTTGTTGCGTCGTGGTTTTCCATTACCATCCCTGACTTCAGATGTGCCGGGGTCGCTGGTGCTGCTACGGGCTAACCAGCTGTCCTCGCCCGCGCAAAAGCGGGTCATTAGTGTAGTTAAGGCTGCCATTGTCCTTGGCTTTTCCTGGCCAAGGTGCCTGGCTAGCCATTCGTCCCGGACACTGTGTTTGAAGGTCGCTAAGGCTTCGGCGTCCGGACAGTCGACGATTTGGTTCTTCTTAGTGAGAAATCGGTTCCAAAGTTTACGGGCTGATTCTCCGGGTCGTTGGATTATGTGACTTAGGTCATCTGGATCCGGGGGCCTGGCATAGGTCCCTTGGAAATTGGCCCGAAAAGCATCCTCAAGTTCTTCCCAGCTTCCGATGGATTTTTTAGGGAGGCTTTTTAGCCCGTGTCGAGTCGGTCCTTTTGGCTTGAGGGGTAAGTATTTGATGGCGTGGAGATCATCTCCGCGAGCCATGTGGATGTGAAGAATAAAGTCTTCTATCCAAACCGAAGGGTCCATCGTTCCATCATATGCCTCTATGTTTACGGGTTTGAACCCTTCTGGAAAATCATGTTTCAACACCTCATCGATGAAGCATAGGGGGTGTGCGGCACCCCTGTATTTGGCTGTGTCGTGGCCGGCGTATTTGTGTCCGATGGTTGTAATGTTCGGTATTGGTTCCAAACTGGTAAGTGACTGGCGTATTTGGTTTGATAATCGTGATCCCGTATAGGAGCACGTTCCCTGGATCCATAGATGGACCTGGTGTTGCCGGCCTTTTAGTCCAGGTCCTCACGTAGATCGTGAGTCTGGTCCTGAGCTGCGACCTCCCTTCCTTTACGGGGAGGGGGTGCAGGCTTCTGTGCGGCATTGCTAGCCGCTCTGTCTCGACCACGAGGTGGTCGGTCCGGCTTGTCAGCCGTATTGTTTTTCAGCGGTATAGGCGCAATGGCCTCGTCGTCGAGTTCGGGTAGCAGCTTACGCTTAGGATAGCTCTTTGTTTGGCGATTACCGCCATATTTCTCCTCGGCGTCTAGCGCTTCGTTCCATCTGTCATTGAGTGTATCATGTGCGGCTTTAAGCCTCTGCTTCTGCTTTTTCAAGCTCCTTGCGGTGGCGATAAACCTTTGATGGAGGCGTTCTTGTTGTAGTGGTTTTTCTGGGACGACGAATTCGTTGTCGCTCAGGCTGATCTCCTCTTCGGAGACAGGTTGATAGTTGCTATCTTCGGCATCGCTGTGGTCAGACAACATCTCCGGGCTGTGTCTGCCGTCCTCTCGCACGCCCTGCTCCAACGTTGGGTCTACGGGGTCCTTGGCTTGGTTCAGATTATCATCATCGTCTGTGACAATGTTGTTGTTTTTCCTTTTGCCGGATCGAGGTCGGCGCTTTTGACGCCGGCGCTTGGGAGTTTCATCGACAGGCATGCTGTTATCGCCGTCGGCCTTCTTCTCCTTGGGTGTGTCCACCATGTATATGTCGTATGAGGAGGTGGCTGTCCACTGCCCTGTAGGCGGTGGTTCCTGCTCCTCTCCGGCATCGTCGTCCATACCGTCGATGTCCTCAGAGTCGTAATCAAGCATGTCGGTTAAGTCGCCGACAGTGGCTATAAAGTGGGTGGTGGGTGGGAAACGAAGTTCTTCGTCATCCGCTTCCCATTCGAGCCGGGCATAGTTCGGCCGAGAGTCCCCCGACAAGGAGAGGTATTTTAATTAGTTTAATACGTCGCCAAAAGGCGAGTGCTGGAAGATGTCCGTGGAGCTGAACTCCAAGATCGGCGCCCCATCAAGTTCGAGGATGCGGATGCACGCGGTCCGGAACCTATGGCCGGAGACAAGTCCGAGGTTCCAGTGACACAAGCCCAGCTCGATGTCGGGTCTGTGTGCGGCTCGAGCGGCGGTGAGTCTGCGGCTTCCGTAGCGGGGTTAAGCTTCCCGTCTTCGAACGACGCGGTCTGCTCTGGATCTGGGACTAGAGCGGTCACAGGTGCTATCTCCTGAGCGTGGCCAAACGATAGATCTAGGTCATGTTCATCATGGTGGCCGGGGATAGCCGTCATGGGCTCGAATCCATCGAAGATCAAGTCTCCACGGATATCGGCCACGAATTTCAGGCTTCCAAATCTGACCTGATGGCTAGTGGCATAGCTATCGATCTGCTCCAGATGGCCAAGCGAGTTGACCCGCAGTGCAAAGTCGCCGAATACGAAGATCTGTCCGGGGAGGAAGATCTCCCCCTGGATTGCGTTGTTGTAGATGATTGATGGAGCCATCAAGCCTTCTGGTGACGACGCAGCGGAACTCTCAATGAAAGCACCAATGTCGATGTCAAAACCGGCGGATCTCGGGTAGGGGGTCCCGAACTGTGAGTCTAAGGCTAATGGTAACAGGAGGCGGGGGGCACAATGTTTACCCAGGTTCGGGCCCTCTATGGAGGTAACACCCTACTTCCTGCTTGATTGATCTTGATGAATATGAGTATTACAAGAGTTGATCTACCACGAGATCATAATGGCTAAACCCTAGAAGCCTGGCCTATGAGATTATGATTGTTGTCCTACGGACTAAACCCTCCAATTTATATAGACACCGGAGGGGGCTAGGGTTACACAAAGTCGGTTACAGAGAAAGGAATCTATATATCCGAATCGCCAAGCTTGCCTTCCACGCAAAGGAGAGTCTCATCCGGACACGGGTCGAAGTCTTCTATCTTGTATCTTCATAGCCCAACAGTCCGGCCCAAGTATATAGTCCGGCTGTCCGAGGACCCCTTAGTCCAGGACTCCCTCAGTCACCATATATCCAAAACAATATACTCTTTTGCTCGGCTTAACCGGTCATTTAGTTCGATGTGTTACAAATAAAGCCTAGGTGTGAAACGGTGGGGAAGCCACAAAATGGACACTATAACATGGACAACAAACTTATTCAACAAACTTGATCATGATGATGAGACACACATGGTCATGAATGGCCATAAACCAGTTAGCAGCTAGCGACGGCACCATTAGCAACTTGCAACTCACAACCTGTACTGCCTGTGCCCAATAAGAAAATGTCACCTAGCATGAAGAGGTGAGGAGGGAGCAACTCAATGCAAATTAAATAGTAGGCAAATACATCACGCTTCATTACCAGGATGTTCATGCTTTGTCCAGACAAACAAGATCTTGACAACCTTGGGTGTTTCCTTGCTACTTGTTGCACTTATGTTTTGTGTCACCACCCACTTCATGATGAAGAGCAATCTCCTCGAGGTGTTTAAAATACTTGATCGCCTATGTGCAGGAAAGCCATCTAGATTTTTACATAGCATCTGGAGCGACTTGAGTCATGGCAGAGCTCCGCCTTGGAAGCTCAGCTCAGTCATCACTTCCATCAAGATGCATACATGTTGCCGGATTCTCAATGCACCTTGTTGAAGTGTTTCTCCACTTGAGTTGCAGTCAGCTTCAGCTGCTTCAGGCTGCACATTCTGCTCAGGGCAGCAATAACGGCACTGCTCAGCTAACAAGGGAATGAAAGGCACAATTTATTGAGATCAACCAACATGATAACAAAGGGAGGTTGGCTGAATATGTTGTTCCCTTGTAGCTTGAGTGAGCTAAGATAGTAGGATTTGCCAGTATCCAGGGAGAAATTCAGAAAGTTGTGGGACCGTTCACCACTGAGATTGAGAAAGTGAAGTTGTGCAATTGGTGTGTCTCTCGATAAACCACTTAATGGCCATCGAGAGATTACTTAAGCTTCGTACATCGGCGGTAAACTCACACCCTATTTTCAACTTTGTCAGATACTTCATAAGCAAAGCTAGGTTTGCAACCTTGGGAGGGGAGAAAAATATAAAAGATCAGATGCAGCTTGGAGTTCACTAACCTATTACTAAAGAACTACAAGCATCTTGAGTCTCCAACTAAGTTCACAAGATGCCACTCTATAGTTCACGGTAACCTACAAAAGATATTACTTCTCGACTGCTACAGCACGTGTTCATAGATTTTCTAACTCATCTCCCATATCTCCACCCCATTGATCCCAGCAGTGTATTAGTTTAATGGCAGTGTGGCACACCATCGATGCGCCCTGCCTGCCAGCTAATGTGAAACAAAAAATGTTACAGTCGATGCACTAATATACTCTGCAACTTTTTCGCCTTTTCTCCGGGTTATCCGCCTCATCGACCCAAGTAGTTGGCCGTGCATTCATACTTTACTTCAACTCGGCAGTCTGGCACGCAGTGAGGATAAACTTTGCATTTCCATTGAGTTGAAACAGAGAATGCTATCATTCAATAGACTAATGAACTCATAAGCCTTTCATACCACATCTACCAAACTAGTTATATTTTCGCAATTTTTCCGACCAAGAGGGATAGTAGAGAATGGGCAACAAGGGGAGCAGGGTGGACAAAGTATAGGGATAATGGTAATGAGTTGGTGGCCTACAATCACAATGGCAACTGGCCACCCTCTAGAGACTTACCTCCGCCATGGTGAGGCAGATTAAGAGTGATGCCTCCTCGGGATGTAGGCATCACACCTTGCATCACTGAATGATATCGGGACAGGCAGGAGGAACATAATGTGAAAGGTGTAGTGTGAGCACCTAGGTTATACTCTTTGTGTTCTTATATTTTGAACAATCATCAAAAGAAAAAAGAAATACCGGAACATATACTCTAAAGTATCGATAGTAAGCACATTGCATATGGACAAAGTCAAGTGACTGGGCGACTCGAAAGGCGACCCAGCCTAGACGCCTCTGGGGCCGTCAACCACTTCCTCCCCTTCCTCCTTCGTCGCCGTCCGGGGATGCCTCCAGGCTAAGCCCGACGGTCGATGGAGGTGGTGGGGGTATCCCTCCCCTCTCATGTCGTGAGGTGGTGCGGGGCCCCTTGGAATGTGGAGGAGCGACAGGCTGGGTCATAGCGGCACGACAGACGACCCTGCTTCGTGTGGTGATGGTTGCAGTCGGCTTCGGGTGATGGCCAACCTTCCTTCGGGTGGTGGCGGTAGGCCGGGTGACTTTAGATCGATGGCGGCAGCATGGAGGGCCTGGTGGTGGGCCCGGCTGCATGTGGAGTGTGGTCTCTGGTCAGATCCGATCTGGCAAGTGTGGCCTGCTGACTACGCGGCGGCAGAGATCGGTGGCGGTCCCATGCACATGATGCTGGATGGAAGTTCGTCGAGTAGATCTGGGTAAAAATCCTGCTCTCAGGTACTTGCCAAGGCGAGTGATGGCGGCTTTCTTCCGCGTCGTCCCCTTCTTAAAGGCATCACTATAGAGAAGCTCCATACCTCTATCCGTCACCTTCAACAGAAACCCTAGATTAGTCGATTAGATGATAGCGGCACTCTTGTGTCGTTCCCCCCTTGGGAGCCGTCATTCTTGGAGGTGTGCATTGGATCGAGGAACCAGTGGACGGTTTCAGCGGTGGAGCGGCGTTTCATGTGACACATCGACAATGTGGAGTCTCAGCGCGTGGCACAACAAGGTCTCGGTGGCGGATGTGTGATGTTGAATGCGCATAGGGAGGTGGCATCGACGGCAGGCCTGGCAAGATCGATGTGTCAGTACCTGCTCTAAAGATGGATCGGTGGAAGACGTTGGTGATGGCGTCTATAGCATGCACACGCGGTGCTTGCTGAGAGTCCGTCGGACCTGTGTGTGACATAGACCCGGCAATTCGGCTTGGTTGGCCCCCGACTTTAGATGTTGGGCTTTTGTGTGAGATTTGGGTATGCGGCCAGGACAATCTGCACCCCTTCATCAAGTGGATAGGAGTAGCGACAACTGTTGCCAGGATGGTAGGTTCAGACTTATTGATGTATTATTTCGTAAGGTCATGGTCAATAATTAATAAAATGGCTGCATGCATCGCCCTGATTCAGAGGCCGGGGTTCATCCTTCTTTTCAAAAAAGTGACAGGTGACCAACAAAACATGGTAAAAATATGAAGGCAACTCGGCTTGGTTGGCCTCCGCTTTAGATGTTGAGCTTTAGTGTGAGGTTTGGGTATGCGGCCACGACAATCTGCACCCCTTCATCAAGGGGATAG
>NC_057814.1:2948008-2978050 GCF_018294505.1 Triticum aestivum
AGTAGCGAAAGTTGTTGCCAAGATGGTGGGTTCATACTTATTGATGTATTATTTTGTAAGGTCTTGGTCAATAATTAATAAAATGGCTGCACGCATCGCCCGGATGCATAGGCCGGGGGTCATCCTCCTTTCCGAAAAAGTGACCGGTGACCAACAAAACATGGTAAAAATATGAAGGCAATTCGGCTTGGTTGGCCTCCGGCTTTAGATGTTGGGCTTTGGTATGAGGTTTGGGTATGCGGCCACGACAATCTGCACCCCTTCATCAAGTGGATAGGAGTAGCGACATTGTTGCCAAGATTGTAGGTTCAGACTTATTGATGTATTATTTTGTATGGTCTTGGTCAGTAATTAATGGCTGCATGCATCGCCCAGATGCAGAGGCCGAGGCTCATCCTCCTTTCCGAAAAAGTGACCGGCGATCAACAAAACATGGTGAAAAATACGAAAACTTAGTGTAGTCCAAACTACAAGAATATATAAATATCTGAGTTTGCGGTTGTCCCTTGATACCGGGAGGTTACATCTTAAGTTGCCAAAAATATAATTAACCTACAACTAAGCACTGCAACCCAGACAGAAGCGAAACCTCAAATCTAGAAATAAAATTTGTCCCGGTTTAGTAGCCAGCAAAACATCATAGTGGCTGCCTCATAGGCCTTTTGGGTGTCATCAATTCGTACTGGCTAGTTCCAGCATGCATCGATCCTGGCATGGCATGCCAAGGCTCAGATGCAACCTTGGGAGGGGAGAAAAATAATAATGAAATCCAGGCTTTGCTTCTAGCTCCATTTCGCCCACTCGACTGAGTGCAGAGTACACAAGATAGTGGTAGCCTTTCCCTAGTGGCTAGTTTCAGTGTGCATTTGCATCGATACTCTTAGAGACTGTGCATTTGGGAGTTAGTTAAAAAAAATGCATCCTCGGTCTCCATACATTCACCAGACATGATTCTGCCTTGTTAAGGTCTTCTAAGCAAGCATCAGGAAGCATGGCCTGTTAGAGATAATCTTGTCTAGCAGTAGATTAGTTAGTTCCTAGCTCAATTGTTTTCGTCCGGCTAGGAAGTGTCTTGGCTATAGACGTGTAGTGGTAGTAGTTTGTGTCCGTGTGGTATTTGAGTACGTACGAAAGTGTACGGCAGCCTCGTAATGTCCTTGTTAGTAAGGCGTGTTAAGTATAGTCCGGTTTGGACTGAAAGCTAGTCCGCGTAGGTATAGGAGGTCAAGCTTGAGTCGGTTTGCTAGGGGTCGGCTAGGTCCATGGTTGCGTATATATATGCAGCAGGTCCTGCAGATTGTATCGTGAGAAAAAGGAGAAATAAAGAAAAAAGAACAAGGCACGACTGGTGCCTTTGGCTAAAAGTTTTTGAGCCTGCGTGTTCGTCTACTTTGATGTGATCGATCCTGTGGGCAAATTTCAACAATGCCACCTGCTTCGCCAATTGTTAAACTTATTTTTCCCTTTACAAAGCAGGGGCGATGCATTTTTTCTCTACAGCTAGCAGTCAGACATGTGATGCGGGTCGACTTTCCATTGACTCAAAACAGACGGAGCTACCGTTGGATCCAATCGATGCGCCATCCTATCCAATCTGAAGGAGGAATTGTGGAGGAGGAGAAACAAGGAAGCAAGAAGGCAAACGAATGAGTGAGGAGAAGGAAAAAGATGGTGTGGCCGGCGAGCTCAACAGCAACCAGCCAACCACCTCTGAGGGCTTACGTACACCGATGCTTTACAGACTTAAAGAGTGATGCCAATAAATTCTCAAAACTTAATATACAATAAATTACAACAAAATATGTCTATCTCATTTGGTGAATGCCCCTTCGTTCTCGAGTCAGAGGTTACCTCTTAAGTTGCCAAGAAATTAATTTACACAACTATCATTTTTTACCCCAGGAAAAAAGAATTATATGCAGTAGCTAGTGGGATGCATCAAGATCTTGTGATTAGAGAGTCAATCGATCCTTATTTTGAGAAAAGATTATTTGCACAATTAGTGACTATAATGACAAAAGCATTTAAACAACTCATATCATTAAGGACAACTTCTCTAGCAATGCATGAGCATTGAACTTCTATACCAGTGCACATATATTTAGCCAGTTAAAACTAAATAACCACTAGAAACTACAAATGTGCTGCATGTTTCTCTCGAACTAGGCTTTCGGCCCGCTTTCCATGTAAAGCAACAACCACAGTTTATAGCGAAACGGTACAAAGTAGTGAGGAAGCCCTAAAAACAAAGCAGATCAAAGAAAACCAAACAACAGAAGTCAATCGCAAAAAGATGCACAAAGGAACGAAAACGACACAAAGACGCTGCAGAACAAGAGCATATGATTGCCTAAACGCACAACCATAGCCCAGCCGGCGACGCTTGAGATCCTCCACGAGAACACTCCTAGGAGGATAACAACACAAGGCGTCGCCGAGGTCGAGTCTGATAGACAAACAATGGTTTTCACCTGGTTCCTAGGCAATAGGAGGACATCTGCGGCGATGTCCTCAAGAAGAAAGGGGAACTCGCGGGCATTGCCTCCACCTTTGCCAAAGTGCCAATATTTTGCTCAGAACCTCCTGCATCTCGCGAAGCACCTAGGTCACCACCACAATGAAGTCTAGCCCATCCGAGTAAAATATGGGTGCCGCCACTTCCTCCGGAAAAGAATGACCCTGGGACGCCCGCTGCTAGACCCCTTGCCACCTCTATCAAGAGGCGAAGCCACCACAACCACCACAGAGCTCGTCAAAGAGCCGACCCGGTAGCATGCCATCCGAGGCCAGGGGAGGACGCCACGAGCGTCCGCTAAGTGTCCATGACGACGCAAATCCTGCCAAAATTTGGACCAAAAATCAGTTCAAACGGACACCCGTCTGTTTGCTAGCGCGTTGGACCACATTTTTTGTCTGCGTGAACCCAAACATACGTGGGCATACCAAATACGTTGGTGCGTTGGATTTGGCCTAAAGATGTGAAAATGGTTACAAGACATTTGATAAAAAATATATCCGATGGATGTGGACACTACTAGAAAATAGGGTTTTGGTCCAGGCCAGATCAGAGCATTACTCCCGGTTCTTTTACGAACCGGGAGCAATGGGTGCATCAGTCCCGGTTCGAGCGGCCAGAGCGCCGACCGGGTCTCGGCAGGAACCAGTCCCGGTTCGTCTGACCCTTTTGGTCCCGGTTCCAGACACGAGCGGACTAAAGGGCCTCGCTCCTAGCGCAGCTGAAAGCACAAGTGCTCCCTAGGTGATTTTGGTAATTAATGTCAACATATCTCTTGTTGGACTAATACTTTTATCTAGTGTATTTCAGATAAGTCCAACAGTAGAGTGGCTTGGACAAGAGGATGTGGAACCCCTTCAAGATGCTAAGGACAAAGGATTGGCTCAAGCTCAAAGTTCAAGACTCTACATTTTCTATTTTAGTGCTCCAAGATCACATAGAGTCAATAGGAAAGCCAATACTACTAAAAGGGGATGAGGTGTTGCTTAATGGCTTGCTTGCTCAAAATGCTTAGTGATATGCTCCAAAGCCCTCAGCTACTTTCTCATATCCACATATGTCACAAACCAAAAGTCAAACTCGGCCCCACCGATTTGATCCATCCGGCGCCACCGAGTTCAGTTAACATAGCCACTGCCAGAAACCCTAACCAATTCGGTCTCACCGATGGGATCTCGTTCACACCGAGATGGGCTTGCAAACTCCCTGTTGTCTATTGCAATATTATCGGTCTCACCGAGGATATGTAATCGGTCACACCGAGTTTGCATGACCAACTCTCTGTTTTGCTTATTACCAAATTGCTCCCACCGAGTTGTGTAATCGGTTAAACCGAGATGAGGTTTTACCCTAACCCTTGCATGTTGGTTCCACCGAGTTGATCATATCGGTCCCACCGAAATGCCTAAGGGTCACATTATGAACTAAATCGGTATGACCGAGTTTTCTGATTCGGTCCCACCGAGTTTGGTAAATTGTGTGTAACGGTTAGATTTTGTGTGGAGGCTATATATACCCTCCACCCTCTCCTCATTCGGGGAGAAAGCCATCAGAACGTGCCTACACTTTCAGCATTCATTCCCTGAGAAAGAACCACCTACTCATGTGTTGAGACCAAGATATTCCAATCCAACCATATGAATCTTGATCTCTAGCCTTCCCCAAGTTGCTCTCCACTCAAATCATCTTTCCACCAAATCCAATCCTATGTGAGAGAGTTGAGTGTTGGGAGACTATCATTTGAAGCACAAGAGCAAGGAGTTCATCAATAAAACACCATCTATTACCTTTTGGAGAGTGGTGTCTCCTAGACTGGTTAGGTGTCACTTGGGAGCCTCCGACAAGATTGTGGAGTTGAACCAAGGAGTTTGTAAGGGCAAGGAGATCGCCTACTTCGTGAAGATCTACCCTAGTGAGGAAAGTCCTTCGTGGGCGATGGCCATGGTGGGATAGAGCAAGGTTGCTTCTTCGTGGACCCTTCGTGGGTGGAGCCCTCCGTGGACTCGCGCAACCGTTACCCTTCGTGGGTTGAAGTCTCCATCAACGTGGATGTACGATAGCACCACCTATCGGAACCACGCCAAAAATCTCTGTGTCTCAAATTGCGTTTGCACACTTCAATCACATCCCTTTACTTTCTTGAAAGTTGCATGCTTTACTTTCCGCTGCTCATATACTCTTTGCATGCTTGCTTGATATGTATTGTGAATGGTTAAACTAGTGCTTAAACTCCACCTCAACTTGAAAAACTTAAAAACTACCAACTTTGTGTGTTAATTGTCTATTCACCCCCCTCTAGACACCTCTTCTCGATCCTTTCAATTGGTATCAGAGCTTTGGTCTCCATTGCTTTGGTTTAAACACCATTGGAGGAAGATGGATGAGTCTACTTTGGGGAGTCTTAGACATAGAGTGCCTATACTTGATGGAGAGTACTTTCATAAGTGAAAAAATGAGATGCTTGTGATTTTCAATGAATATCATTTGAACAAGTACATTACTAGCCCTTCTGCACCTCATGTTGATCCTATGCATCCTACTCTTGATGAGTCAATTGACATGATTTGCAATCTTAGAACTGTTAATCTTATCACTAGAGGTTTGCCTAGAAACTTGATTGGTTGCTTGCCTACTCTTGATTGTGCCTACACTATATGGAGATTTCTTGAGAAAAGATTTCCAAACTATTCCTTGCAAAATCTAGATGAGATTCTTCATAAGTCTATTGCCTTGAGTAAGATGAATTCCAATGATCCTAAGTTTGATGATTGTCTATGAGCTTACAAATCTTATGCATGCCAAAGGAGATGTTGGAATTATTAGCAATATTATTTACGAAGATATTAGAATTCATAAAGATGACCATTTTCAAAATCATGTATCTAATGAATCACCCTCTCTAGGAATTGATCCACCACATGACGATGTTGAACATGGATACTATGATGAGGATGATGATAGTGACTATGATCTTGATGATGCAATGAGACACTTTGGTCTTATGGCAAATCTTCGTGGTTACATGGCAGGAGGAAAGGAATGGGTCCTTGATAGTGATGTACCGATCACATGGCCGGAGATAAAGATATGTTTCGTGAGCTTGCTGAAAACGACGGCCCTCGAAAGTATGTCACTTTTGGTGATAACTCAAAGGGTAAGGTAGTTGGCCTCGATAAGGTGGCCATCTCACATGATAGCTCCATACAAAATGTCATGCTCGTTGAATCTTTTGGCTATAATCTGCTTTCTATTTCTAGACTTGCTGATTTCGGTTTCAATGTCATATTTACTAAAGTAGATTGCCAAGTGTTTCGTAGAGATAATCATAAAATGGTCTTTACCGGTATACGTAGAGGTGATCTATACATTGTTGATTTCACTAAAAAGGCTCAACCTAGAACTTGCTTAATTGCTAAATCTTCTAAAGGCTGGTTGTGGCATAGACGGATAGGGCATGTGGGCATGCGAAACCTTGACAAGATTATTAAAGATGATCATATCCTTGGTGTTAAAGATGTCATATTTGATAAGGATAGACTTTGCAGCGCTTGCCCAGTAGGAAAACAGGTTGGAGGAAGCCACCCGGTGAAGCACATCATGACCACAAGGAGACCGCTTGAGCTACTTCACATGTACCTTTTCGGTCCCAACGCTTACAAAAGTCTCGGTGGAAACTCATTTGGTCTAGTTATAGTTGATGATTTTTCAAGATTTACGTGGGTGTTCTTTCTTGATGATAAATCGCAGGTCCAAAAGATCTTCAAAAGCTTCGCTAGGAAGGCCCAAAATCAATTTGAAGTGAAGATCAAGAAGGTTCGCAGCAACAACGGAACGGAGTTCAAGAACGCAAATGTGGACACCTTTCTCGACGAAGAAGGGATTTCACATGAGGTCTCGGCTACGTATACACCTCAACAAAATGGAGTTGTTGAGAGGAAGAACCGGACGCTCATCGAAATGGCGAGAATGATGCTTGATGAATACAAGACGCCAAAGCACTTTTGGGCGGAAGCGGTTGAGACACCTTGTCATGCGACAAATCGCTTGTATCTTCACAAGCTACTCGGCAAGACGGCATACGAGCTCCTCACCGGTAACAAACCCCAAGTTGGATATTTCGAGTATTTGGCTCAAAGTGCTACATTCTTGATAAGCATCGTCGTTCTAAATTTGCTCCCAAATCTCATGAATGTTTCCTACTTGGTTATGGGTCAAACTCTCACACTTACCGTGTCTACAAAAATTTCACCCGAAAGGTTGAAGAGACGGTAGATGTGAAGTTTGATGAATCTAACTGCTCGCAAGTAGAGCAATTGCCAATTGATGTAGGAGATAAAGACCCTTCGAAAGCAATCCAAGACTTGTCTATTGGCAAGGTTCGTCCAACAGAGGTGAAGGAGAGTACCTCGTCCGTCCAAGTGAAAGCCTCTACCTCACGACAAGGTGAACCAAGAGTTGCATGGAGGCATCCACAAGTGGGACACACCAAGATGAAGAGAACGAGGAAGTACACCAAGATGAACCGCATCAACCTCCTTCCCCACCACGACGAGCGAACGACAACGTCAACGATGAAGAAGGCCAAGAAGAAGAACAAGATGATGAAGAAGATGTTCCACCCCGATCAAAGCAAAAGCTCTCACAAGTTCGAGCAAGAGTCGCTAGAGACCATCCCGTAGAAAAAATCTACAATGATATCCAAACCGGGAGAATCACTCGCTCTAAATCTCGTTTGGCTAACTTTTGTGAACATTATTCATTCATCTCTAGCATTGAACCCATGAAGGTTGAAGAATCATTGGAAGATCCGGATTGCCTAAATGCTATGCATGAAGAGCTACACAACTTTGAGAGAAATCAAGTGTGGACATTGGTCGAGAAGCCCGACAACAACCACAACATCATCGGTACCAAATGGGTGTTTCGCAACAAGCAAGATGAAGATGGACAAGTAGTTCGCAACAAAGCTCGTCTCGTCGCCCAAGGCTACACTCAAGTAGAAGGTATGGACTATGGTGAGACATATGCCCCCGTTGCTAGACTTGAGTCCATTCGCATCTTACTTGCCTATGCTAATCACCATGATATCACTTTATACCAAATGGACATTAAAAGTGCTTTTCTAAATGGTGAAATTGAGGAGGAAGTTTATGTCAAACAACCTCCCGGCTTTGTTAATCCTAAGAAACCCAATCATGTTTACAAACTTCACAAAGCTCCTTATGGTCTTAAACAAGCTCCTAGAGCATGGTATAAATTCTTAACCAAGTTCCTTATTGAAAAAGGCTTTGAGATTGGAAATTGATTCTACTCTGTTCACTAAAAGGGTTAATGGAGAATTATTTGTGTGCCAAATTTATGTTGATGATATTATATTTGGATCAACTAACCCTCATTTTAGTGAGAAGTTTGGAAAGCTCATGTCGGAGAAGTTTGAGATGTCTATGATGAATGAACTCAAGTTCTTTCTTGGTTTGCAAATCAAGCAAACTAAGGAAGGTACCTTTGTCTCTCAAACAAAGTACACCAAGGACTTGTTCAAGAAGTTCAGTATGCAAGAATGTAAAGGTATGAGTACACCCATGCCTACTAGTGGACATCTTGACTTGACTAAAGACGGTGAACCCGTTGATCAAAAAGTTTACCGCTCTATGATTGGATCTTTGTTATATCTATGTGCCTCTCGTCCCAATATTATGCTAACTGTGTGCATGTGTGCACGATATCAAGCGGACCCTAAAGAATGTCATCTTAAGGCTGTGAAAAGGATAGTGAGATACTTAATACATACACCAAAGTTTGGCATTTGGTATCCTAAGAGGTCTTCTTTTGATCTTGTTGGCTACTCCGATTCGGACTATGCCGGAGACAAGTTTGATAGAAAGTCCACTTCGGGTAGTTGTCAATTTCTTGGTAGATCTCTTGTGTCTTGGTCCTCCAAGAAAAAAAACTCAGTATCCTTATCCACCGCCGAAGCGGGATACATTGCCGCTGGTTCATGTTGTGCTCAATTACTTTGGATGACCCAAACTCTTAAAGATTATGGGATATATGTGAAACATGTTCCTTTTCTTTGTGACAATGAAAGTGCTATTAAGATTGCTCACAATCCCGTGCAACATTCTCGAACTAAGCATATTGAAGTATGTCACCATTTCATTCGAGATCATGTTGCTAAGGGTGATATCAACCTTAAGCATGTTCGTACCGACAAGTAATTGGCGGATATATTCACTAAACCACTTGATGAGAAAGTGTTTTGCAGGTTAAGAGGTGAATTGAACATCATTGATGCCTCAATGGAGTAGGAACTCCATTTGGATACATGCAAGACATGAGCCTATGACTAATCCTTGATATTTCTCTTATGATGAAAGTCACACATCTTGGATATATTTGCACCCTTGCATGCTATCTAACCCTTGTAGGTACTTGGATGAATCTAAATCTATGAGATTGCAACTCACTCACATCTTGAGCAATCTCTACATCACCAAGTCTCTACATCACGGTGGTTGAAGACAAGGAAGCTTGAAACCCTTCAAACATATCCTTTGACAAAATTCCTATATCAAAGATCATGATTGTCATTTTGGATACACAAGTGCTATTCCTTGCAAAGCTAACTTATGTAGGTAGATGAACTCCAATTACAAGTGGTGCTCCAAATGAACTACATCAACATTGAGCATCCCACACAAGTTCAACTACATGATCAAGATCAACACCACCACCCAAGGTATGTTATTCCATCTTAAAGAAGCTTTACCCCAAGACATGGGTCAAAGCAACTCAACAAGATGAGAATACATCAAAATGCTTAAACGAAAAATGGCAACCCCATTTGAGCTTAAACGATGAGTATGACCCATGATCAAGTGTCTTCACTTGACTCCTAAGTCAATATACTCTAACATAGGTGACTTTGTCGCCGACCAATTCTAGATGAAGTTCTCTAGTGTTTCTCCTAGTTCTTGCACTTATCTCATGCATATTTGTTCCCCTTTCAAAAAAAAACTTCATCTAGATTTCTTCTTTTTTTGTTCTGCATATCTCTGCATCCAATTCATTGCAAATCCTTGTGAGATCTTATTTGCCTAGTGAGCTGAGATGACTAATGCTTTTTCCCTGTGATGAACTCGGACACACCGACTTGACTCCTTCGGTCAAACCGAATCTTTTCGGTGCCACCGAAGAAAACAACTCGGTGTAGACGAGCTCAATGCTGAGAAAACACTTTGTCATTTGCATCCTGCACATTTTGTTCCAGCTCTACTCAATGACTCTTTTCCTCTACCAGCACCCTATTTTTCCCTGCTACTTTGCTATGTGACTCAAGGACCAAACCTATTTTGGCTCATACTCCAGAAGTTCCTTCTTGGAAATTGATGTCAAAGGGGGGAGAGAGTTCACATCAAAGCTTAAATCCTATCAAAAGGGGGAAAGAGAGATAAATAATCACATCATAAAGAGACCGACCCCAGTTGCTTGGTATTCAAAGAGGAGCGAAGTCACATGTCTTTAGGGGGGAAAGACATGTTGTTCTTGTTGTTTGTTTGTGTTTGCTTTGCTCTGATTTTCTATTCCCTATCTTCTTCCAATATCCCATGTAAGATTCAGGGGGAGCAAGACATCTAAGGTAAGGAAATCTTCGAATTCATTGCAGATCTTTACCTTTGGGGACATGTCTACACTCAAATAGAGTACCTAGTACTCACTCTATACATGTCATCCCAATCTTGGTACTCTTGTGGTTTGCTGCTCTTGCTCTGTTTATTAGATGTTTCTGTGTTGTCTAACCTTGTTTACTCAGGTTCATCTCTTCCAAAGCTAGCTCAAGACCACAAGGTAAGTATATGCATCACATTCATGTGCATGAGGATCTCTTGCTGATGTACATACTATTTGCAAGAAGGACTCATGAGCATGAAGGTACGTTTCCTATATTCACACCACTTGCTCTGATGCATATAGCCAAGATACATGTAACTCATTACTTGCTCTGTCATGATTATGCACTCAAATGATCTTATGTTTCATATTTGCATGTTTGCATACATGTAGGGGGAGCCTATGCATGTTACATGTCCTTCCAAAGCTTTACTTGCCTTTCTCTATATCTTTATCTAAAGCTTTGATGTATGTTGCCATCAATTACCAAAAAGGGGGAGATTGAAAGCAGAAGTGCTCCCTGGGTGATTTTGGTAATTAATGTCAACATATCTCTTGTTGGACTAATACTTTTATCTAGTATATTTCAGATAAGTCCAACAGTAGAGTGGCATGGAAAAGAGGATGTGGAACCCCTTCAAGATGCTAAGGACAAAGGATTGGCTCAAGCTCAAAGTTCAAGACTCTACATTTTCTATTTTAGTGATCCAAGATCACATTGAGTCAATAGGAAAGCCAATACTATTAAAAGGGGATGAGGTGTTGCTTAATGGCTTGCTTGCTCAAAATGCTTAGTGATATGCTCCAAAGCCCTCAGCTACTTTCTCATATCCACATATGTCCTAAACCAAAATCCAAACTCGGCCCCACCGATTTGATCCATCCGGCGCCACCAAGTTCAGTTGACATAGCCACTGCCAGAAACCCTAACCAATTCGGTCTCACTGATGGGATCTCGGTCACACCGAGATGGGCTTGCAAACTCCCTGTTGTCTATTGCAATATTATCGGTCTCACCGAGAATATGTAATCGGTCACACCGAGTTTGCCTGACCAACTCTCTGTTTTGCTTATTACCAAATTGGTCCCACCGAGTTGTGTAATCGGTTAAACCGAGATGAGGTTTTACCCTAACCCTTGGACATCGGTTCCACCGAGTTGATCATATCGGTCCCACCGAAATGCCTAACGGTCACATTATGAACTAAATCGGTATGACCGAGTTTTCTGATTCGGTCCCACCGAGTTTGGTAAATTGTGTGTAACAGTTAGATTTTGTGTGGAGGCTATATATACCCTCCACCCTCTCCTCATTCGGGGAGAAAGCCATCAGAACGTTCCTACACTTTCAACATTCATTCCCTGAGAAAGAACCACCTACTCATGTGTTGAGACCAAGATATTCCAATCCAACCATATGAATCTTGATCTCTAGCCTTCCCCAAGTTGCTTTCGACTCAAATCATCTTTCCTCCAAATCCAATCCTATGAGAGAGAGTTGAGTGTTGGGGAGACTATCATTTGAAGCACAAGAGCAAGGAGTTCATCAACAACACACCATCTATTACCTTTTGGAGAGTTGTGTCTCCTAGTTTGGTTAGGTGTCACTTGGGAGCCTCCGACAAGATTGTGGAGTTGAACCAAGGAGTTTGTAAGGGCAAGGAGATCGCCTACTTCATGAAGATCTACCCTAGTGAGGCAAGTCCTTCGTGGGCGATGGCCATGGTGGGATAGACAAGGTTGCTTCTTCATGGACCCTTCGTGGGTGGAGCCCTCCGTGGACTCGCGCAACCGTTACCCTTCATGGGTTGAAGTCTCCTCAACGTGGATGTATGATAGCAGCACCTATCGGAACCATGCCAAAAATCTCCGTGTCTCAAATTGCGTTTGCACACTCCAATCCCATCCCTTTACTTTCTTGCAAGTTGCATGCTTTACTTTCCACTGCTCATATACTCTTTCCATGCTTGCTTGATATGTATTGTGAATGGTTAAACTAGTGCTTAAACTCCACCTCAACTTGAAAAACTTAAAAACTGCTAACTTTGTGTGTTAATTGTCTATTCAACCCCCTCTAGACACCTCTTCTCGATCCTTTCAGCAGCCCCTTTAGTCCCGGTTGTGGCTGGAACCGGACTAACGGTTGGCCTTTAGTCCTGGTTTTATACACAAACCGGGACTAAGTTTTGCCTATATATATCCACGCCCCCTCCATCTCCTCTGTTTTTTGACCGTGGAAGGGTGGGAGGTTTGTGCTACTCTATTCTCACCTCCTATGCGCATGAGGTGTTTGATGAAATGCCCGAGCAACACTTAATCTTTCTCCTCTCCAAGATCAACCTCCAAGATACATTTCCCCCAAGATTTGTCTAGATTTGGCGCTGCACCAACTACACAAGTGTTCTAAAAGGTTAGCAACTTCATCTTTTCATCTCTCACTGCTAGTTCAGCTCATTTCAAATGCTCTAGAAGTAGAGTGGTTTGTGGGTTTTAGTAGAGGAGTGTATGTGGGAGTTCTTTTGATTTAGATGCACAACTTGAGCTGAAACTAACTTCTTCTAGTATGTTTAAATGTTTTACAGAGTTGTATGTTAGTTTTGATGTATGTTTTAATTAGATGCTCTAGAGAACTATATGTTGTTCAATGAGAACTATGTATGAACTTTATGTATCTATTTTTGCAGTAATAACATTTGATCACTAATGTACTTTGGTTTTAATGTGATGATGAACTTGTATTAATTTGGTCACTTCTTTATTCATGATCTTCTGTAATGGTTTCTGATACACTTAATTATATAATGCATGCAGATGAACCGACAATGGATGTACGGTGACCGACGCACCTCCGAGTACATTGAGGGCCTGCATAAATTTCTCGAAGTGGCTGAGGCAAACAAGCAGAATGGTTTTATGTATTGTCCATGCCCTGTCTGTGAGAATACGAAGGATTAGTCTAACTAAAAAATCCTTCACTTGCACCTTCTTGAGAAGGGTTTCATGCCACACTATAATGTTTGGACCAAGCATGGAGAAAGATGGGTTATGATGGAAGACAACGAAGAAGAAGAGGGTGATGAGAGCTATCTTATGTTCCCTGAATACGGTGATATTGCAATGGGGAAGCTGAAGATCAAGAGGCACCAGACGATGTGCCCAATGATGATCTTCGCCGGGTCATTGTTGATGCACAGAGAGAATGTGAAAGTGAAAGGGAGAAGTTGAAGTTCGGCTGCATGTTAGACGATCACAAAAAAGGGTTGTACCCAAATCGTGAAGATGGCAACACAAAGCTCGGTACCGCACTGGAATTGCTGCAATGGAAGGCAGAGAATGGTGTAACTGACAAGGGATTTGGAAAGCTACTGAAAATGATGAAGAAGAAGCTTCCAAAGGATAACAAATTTCCTGACAGTACGTACGAAGCAAAGAAGGTTGTCTGCCCTCTACGATTGGAGGTGTAGAAGATACATGCATGCCCTAATGACTGCATCCTCTACCACGGTGAGTACGAGGAATTGGACGAATGCCCGGTATGTGGTGCATTGCGGTATAAGGTCATACGAGATGACCCTGGTGATGTTGAGGGCGAGCGCCCCAGGAAGAGGGTTCCTGCCAAGGTAATGTGGTATACTCCTATAATACAACGTTTAAAACGTCTGTTTAGAAACAAAGAGCATGCCAAGTCGTTGCGATGGCACAAGGAAGACCGTAAGAAAGATGAGAAGTTGAGAGCACCCGCTGATGGGTCACAGTGGAGAAAAATCGAGACAAGGTGGGGGGGGACTTTCCAAGTGACGCAAGGAACATATGGTTTGGTTTAAGTGCAGAAGGCATTAATCCTTTTGGGGAGCAGAGCAGCAGTCAGAGCACCTGGCCCGTGATTCTATGTATCTATAACCTTCCTCCTTGGTTGTGCATGAAGTGGAAGTTCATTATGATGCCAGTGCTCATCCAAGGCCCTAAGCAACCCTGCAACGACATTGATGTGTACCTAAGGCCGTTAGTTGAAGAAATTTTACAGCTGTGGAATGGAAAAGGTGTACGTGTGTGGGATGAGCACAAATAGCATGAATTTGACCTACATGCGTTGTTGTTTGTAACCATCAATGATTGGCCTGCTCTTAGTAACCTTTCAGGACAGATAAACAAGGGATACCACGCATAAATTTTAGTTGCATAATTTATGTAATTTTAATTGCATAAATTTTATATAATTTTAGTTGCATAAATTTTATTTTTTATTGATTCTTTTAGTTGATTCCTTTTTCTATTAGAGTTTTACAAAAGCTTTTTAGTTTGCTATTAAAGTTTGTAACAAAAAATACTTTATGAAAATTCTTTTTGCTATTAAAGTCTTTAACAAAAAAATACTTTGATAATTTTAGTTGCATAAATTTTATATAATTTTAAGTTAATATTATTTTGATCATAACTAGAGGCTTATAAAAGCTTTTTAGTTGTTTCTTTTTGCTATTGAAGAATATTATATTTTTGTTTTAGTTGATCATAACAAAGTATTTTAATTAATTCTTTTTAGTTGATTCTTTTTTCTATTAGAGTTTTATAAATCTTTTTAGTTGATTATTTTAATGATTTTTTTGAGCTAAATGACCCTGAACTTTAAAAGCACTAGAAATGAAGTCTGAAAGTTTGAAATTTGACATGGTATCAGCATTTCACCCACAGAGCATGTGCTAAAAAGGTGAGAGGGTAAGGGCAAAAACTGGATGCACTTCATGTACAAACTGGACAATCTATTTCGAAGTATCAGGGTTTAAAACGAAAACTCAACTATTACAAAGGGATTTCATTTTTTTAACATAGTTTAACTCCAGAATTTTTGTGGGTTCAATATGCACCATTCAAAGCCACATCATCAATTTTCAACACTTTTGTGACTTCATTTTGCTTTTTTTCATGCATTTTATGAGTTTTTTGAGCTAAATGACCCTGGAGTTGAAAAGCACTACAAATGAACTCTGAAAAGGTTGAAACTTGGCATGGTATCATCATTTCACCCACATAGCATGTGCTAAAAAGTTTAGAGGGTTACGGCAAAAACTGGATGCACTTCGCGTACAAACTAGACAATCTCTTTTGAAGTATCAGGGTTTCGAATGAAAACTCATCTACTACAAAGGGATTTCATTTTTTAACATATTTTAACTACAGACTTTTTGTGAGTTCAATATGCACTATTCAAAGCCACATCATCAATTTTCAACCCTTTTCTGACTTCATTTGCTTTTTTTCATGCATTTAATGATTTTTTTGAGCTAAATGACCCTGAAGTTGAAAAGCACTACAAATGAACTCTGAAAAGGTTGAAACT
The DNA here is from genome assembly GCF_018294505.1 of Triticum aestivum. Lineage (NCBI taxonomy): Eukaryota > Viridiplantae > Streptophyta > Magnoliopsida > Poales > Poaceae > Triticum > Triticum aestivum. The sequence goes on from NC_057814.1 coordinate 2,963,530, forward strand.
TGGCATGGTATCATCATTTCACCCACATAGCATTTGCTAAAAAGTTGAGAGTTACGGCAAAAACTGGATGCACGTCATGTACAAACTGGACAATCTCTTTCGAAGTATCAGGGTTTCAGACGAAAACTCATTTCTTACAAAGGGATTTCATTTTCTGACATGTAACTGCAGTACTATTCTAGATCAAGGCCATCATAAGAATAGTTGTGGAGCATAACTATGGATAATCATGGATAATATTCATCAATTAGCAGGATGCTTGAGTCTTCACTAGAGAGAAAATCTTCACTTTTTCTTCGCGTGTGCCCCTTGCTTATTGCACCGTAACCATGGATAATCTTCACTTTGAAGGGAGCAATTTCATGAAATTTTCAAAATCTTCAGACATGTTTGTCTTGTCCTCCACTCCCACGATGTTTCTTTTCCCTGAAAGAACTATGTGGCGGCTTGGCTCATCGTACGATGTATTTGCTTCCTTATCTTTTCATTTTCTCGGTTTGGTAGACATGTCCTTCGCATAGAAAACATGCGCCACATCATTGGCTAGGAGGAATGGTTCGTCTGTGTACCCAAGATTGTTGAGATCCAGTGTTGTCATTCCATATTGCGGGTCTACCTGTATCCCACCTCCTGTCAGATTGACCCATTGGCACCGACACAAAGGGACCATAAAATCACGTCCATAGTCAAGTTCCCATATCTCTTGTATGTAACCATAATATGTGTCCTTTCCCTATTGGTGTTTGCTACATCAAAGCGGACACCACTGTTTTGGTTGGTGATCTTTTTATCTTCTGCGATCGTGTAAAATATATTCCCATTTATTTCGTACCCTTGGTACGTCAATACAGTTAAAGATGGTGTCCTGGCCAACAGGCATAGCTCATCTCCAACAAAGTTGTTACCCATGAGTTGTGTTTGCAACCAACCGCCGAAAGTCCCGATGTGTTCACATGTAATAACAGATTTTCCGCCAGGACCCTTTCCAAATATTACTTGTAAATCCTTGACCATATCAAGTATATCAGCACCAGTACGAAGGACGGGCTTCTTCCGGTGATGTGCCTCACCTTTGAAATGTTTTCCTTTCTTTCTTAAAGCATGCCTGCTTAGAAGAAATCGACCATGTCTCAAGTACACATTCTTCTTGCATTGTCCAAATATATACTTTGGGTATCATCTAAACAGCGTGTGCATGTGTTGTACCCCTAGTTTGTCTGTCCTGAAAGATTACTAAGAGCAGGCCAATCATTGATGGTTACAAATAGCAACGCTCGTAGGTCAAATTCCTGCTGTTTGTGCTCATTCCACACATGTACACCTTTTTTATCCCATGGCTGTAAAAGTTCTTCAACTAATGGCCTTAGGTACACATCAATGTCGTTGACGGGTTGCTTAGGACCTTGTATGAGCACTGGCATCATAATGAACTTCCGCTTCCTGCACAACCAAGGAGGAAGGTTATAGATACATACAATCACGGGCCAGGTGCTATGATTGCTGCTCTACTCCCCAAAAGGATCAATGCTATCTACACTCAAACCAAACCACACATTCCTTGCGTCATCTGCAAACTCCCGCCACTTTCTCTCGATTTTTCTCCACTGCGACCCGTCAGCAGGTACTCTCAACTTCATGTCTTTCTTACGGTCTTCTTTGTGCCATCGCAACAACTTGGCATGCTCTTTGTTGCTGAACAGACGTTTCAACTGTGCTATTATTTGGAGCATACCACATCACCTTGGCAGGAACCCTCTTCCTGGGGTGCTCGCCCTCAACATCACCAGGGTCATCTCGTCTGATCTTATACCGTAATGCACCACATACCGGGCATGCGTTTAATTCTCGTACTCGTCACCGCGGTAGAGGATGCAGTCATTAGGGCATGCATGTATCTTCTGCGCCTCTAATCCTAGAGGGCAGACAACCTTATTTGCTTCGTACGTACTGGCAGGCTATTCATTATCCTTTGTAAGCTTCTTCTTTATTATTTTCAGTAGCTTCCCAAATCCTTGGTCAGATACACCATTCTATGCCTTCCATTGCAGCAATTCCAGTGCGGTACCAAGCTTTGTGTTGCCATCTTCACAATTTGGGTACAACCCTTTTCTGTGATCCTCTAGCATGCGATCGAACTTCAACTTCTCCCTTTCACTTTCGGATTCTCTCTGTGCATCAACAATAACCCGGTGAAGATCATCATCGGGCACATCGTCTGGTGCCTCTTGATCTTCAGCTTCCCCCTCTTCTTCAGCAGTATCACCGTATTCAGGGAACATAGGTTAGTTGTCATCATCCTCTTCTTCTTCGTTGTGTGCCATCATAACCCTTCTTTCTCTGTGCTTGGTCCAAACATTATAGTGTGCCATGAAACCCTTGTGAAGCAGGTGCAAGTGAAGGGTTTTCAAGTGAGATTAATCCTTCATATTCCCACAGACAGTATATTGAGAATACATAAAACCATTCTTCTTGGTTGGCTCAGCCACTTCGAAAAAATTATGCAGGCCCTCAATGTAGTCGGAGGTGCGTCGGTCACCGTACATCTATTGCCGGTTCATCTGATGCATTATATAATTAAGTATATCAAAAGCCATTACAGAACATCATGAATAGAGAAGTGACCAAATTAATACAAGTTCATCATCATTAAAACCAAAGTACAGAGTTCTCATAGAACAACATACAACTATCTAGAGCATCTAATTAAAACATACATTGAAACTAACATACAACTATGTAAAAACATTTAAATGTAACAACAAATGCGATCAAAATCGCAACTGAGGTAACAATTGATCCAACAGCATAATGATACCAAGCCTCATTATCAATGGCATGTTTTCTAATCTTTCTAATCTTCAAGCGCATTGCATCCATCTGGATCTTGTGATCATCGACGACATTGGTAACATGCAACTCCAATTTCATCTTCTCTTCTTCAATTCTTTTCAATTTTTCTCTCAAATAATTGTTTTCTTTTTGAACTAAATTTAAACTCTCGACAAGAGGGTCGGTTGGAATTTCCGGGTCACACACCTCCTAGATAAAAACATCTACGTCATGTTGGTCGGCATAATTGTCATAAACACTAAATGAAACAAATAGTTTTCAAAGATAATATACCACATCCGAATCATAGAGCGGGTGAGAGCCCATGGGGGCGGATACCAAAACCATGGCACTATATAATAACAAACAATAATACAAGTAAGCAAATTATACAAGTAGCTATATAACTCATAAAACAAGTAAGAATTTTTTTCTTTAAAGAAGAAGATAAGAACAAGAGGCTCACCACGGTGGTGCCGGCGACGAGACCGGCGCGGGCGATCGACGGCGGTGAGGATGGGAACATATCTTGGGAAAAATGCAGGTTGGAGGTCGAGCTTGGAGAGGAGAAAGTTTAATTGTGGCTCGGGCATTTCATCGAACACCTCATGCATAGGAGGTGAGAATAGAGCAGCACACACCTCCCACTCAACGGGCGACCAAAAATCAGAGGAGTGAGCGGGCAGGGGCGAGCATATATATATATACATCTCTTTAGTCCCGGTTGATGTCTAGAACCGGGACTGAAGACTGGCCTCTAGTCCCGGTTCTATACATGAACCGGAAATAAAGGGGTTGCGCCAGGAGCGAGGCCCTTTAGTCCCGGTTGGTGGCAGGAACCGGGACTAAATGTCCCAGCCGAACCGGGACTGGTGCCTGCCGAGGCCCGAGCGGTGCCCTGGCCGCTCGAACAGGGACTGATGCACCCAATAGTCTCGGTTCGTAACACGACCGAGACTGTTGCTCCGAACCGGCAAAAACCGCCCTGTGTTCTAATAGTCGTCGGTGCCTCGCCCATGGTGATGCCAGTATGGACTGGCATGGGTGGTGGCACCTGCTCATCGTCGCCCGCCTCCTCCATTGGCTCGTTCGCGGCGCTGGCCTCCAGAGGACTCGTCCGTTCGCGGGCATGGTAGCCGGTCGCAATGCCGACGATCTCCTTCTGTTTGTCCGTGAGGCTCTCCCATAGGGCTTTGGAGCTCGAGGCCATGTCGTGTGTGCTGCATAGAGAAGATAGGGAGCGGAGGAAGTGGGATGCGGATGCTGCCGAGCCTGTAGTTTAAATAGCCGGTGGATGACATGCCAAGCGGTGACGTGTTTAGTGGTGCCGGTAGAGGGACAGACGGGTGGCATTCGCACGCGTGCACCGGAGTAGGTTCCTCGGTAAGCACGTATATTTAATGGAGGGAGGTGGACGACCGGGTGTCGTTTGAGTGTGGAGAGCAGAAGCGTGCACCTGGGAGCGACGAGGTCGGCGATCTCAGCCAGCGCGCCGCTTCAATGCTGGCTCGAGTTAGAGGTCACGCCCGCTCTGGGCTGGCATGAATGTGGCGCGACACTGTGGAGTGGTGCTGGCCACTTCGGGTGGCAAAGGGAGAAAGCGCGGGAGAGGGTTTTGGCTGGGTTGTGGTTGTCGGATGCGTGCACGACAGTCTTCCAAACGGCCCCAGTTTACTTACATTATACGGGGAAACAGGATGTCCGGACCAGACCGCAGATGAATACAGGACTGCGTTGGATGGCAAAACACGTCCGAACGGATGCGGATGATTTGAGGGTCCGTGTTAAAGATGCCCTTATAAAAGAAGAGAAAGAAAAGACATAGATCTAGTATTTTACTCACTCCGTAACTTAACATAAGATGTTTTTTTTTAGACTTACAATATCTCAAAAAAAATCTTATTAGTTACAGAGTGAGTATATTATTTTAGTACTAGTAGACAAGAGTAACCTTGGTGCTCTGCTTCGACCTTAGGTGACGACCTGAGCAGAGGAGTCAGGAGAGCAGAGGCCACCAAACGACGCACGAGAGGAGGATGGTTGGTTCTCCCGGCGGCATCCTACCTTCGGCGTCCTTTCTCAGGCGGCAGAGGTCGAGTCATGGCGGCTTGATTTGTTTGTAAGTGATCTGTAGTCTGTACCTCGCTAGGGTTACCTTCTGATGATTCTTTCTGATGGAGCGTCAAATACGGGGTAGTATTGTGTATCCATTGCTCCAAATATTAGGGCAGCAGACGTGTCGAGGAGCAAACCAAATTAATGGGAGGAGATTTGGGGATAACTAGTGCTTTCTATCAGCGGACATCCTGTAACTTTGTGTTTTCACCTCTGACTGAAACAATCCTTTCTACTCTAGGTATTTGGGGAGGAAACCTCAATCCCAAATTCACATGTATAATCCCCCGTTATATAGAACCAAACAAGGATTGGGGAGTAAAATGCAACATCCTGTGCCTATACCATCATCCGTAGCAGTCTGGCCCGTCCAGCACCTTAGAATTCACCTTCAGCGCATCAGTAATTGACAGTGCAAGTAGTGCTTAAAAGACTTTTCTTTAACTAAACCCCAAACGCACAGTTCTCTAACATGGCCAGTATCAATGCAAATGCATGCTGGAGCTAGCCCCCAGGGAAGGGCAACCACTTGGTCACGATGATCAGCTGGACTGAGCCTCACTTGGTCACTTGTGTACTCTGCACAGACTGAGCGCAGCTTACTATCCATAGGTCCGAGCATATCTTCTGGTATTGCTTTTTTCTTCTGTCGAAGATTGTTCTGGCATCACTTCAACTCTGCATTGGCATGGTGCCGGTAAGTCCTAGGTGGTCTCCAGTTGCCGTTGTGTCTGCGGGCCACCCACTTATTTCCATTATCCTCATATAATTTTGTCTCTGTGCTCCCCTTGTTGCCCATCCTCCACCAATCCCCTTGACTGGACGCGTGTGATTTTCATTTTGCAAATGCTGAAACTTGTGAAGATATAAATGTTTTGGTAGCCGTGTGGTGTGACAGTAGTCTACTGAACGCATAGATTAAAATAGCCTGGAAAATAGCCGCAATAGTTGCGCTATAGCTGCCCGGGAGCCTTGCCGCTACGCTATGGCTACTGCCGCGAAATCCTTCACAAATCCCTCTAAATGGCTCAAGAATCAGCAAAACCGTCCAGAAATCATCTCTCCCATCAGAAAATTTTCTGCTATTTGCCGCGATTGCCCGCTATGACAGCCGCTATAGCTGCTGGGAGAGGCTGCCGCAAAATCGTTTCTCCCGCAATTTTAATCTATGACTGAACGGTAACATTGTCTGTTTCGAGTCAATGCAAATGCAAAGTTGATCCTCGGTGTGTGCTAGACTTCCAGGTTGAAGTAAACTATGAATGCACTCCCAATTGCTGGATCAACGAGGCGGATGACCCGGAGACAAGGCGCTAATGATGCATGAGTTAATTAGTGTGCAACTAATGTGTCACTTTTTGTTTCAAATTGGCAGGCACAAAGAGCGCATCGACAGCCTGTCAAAATGCCAGGTTTAATTAATACACTGCTTGAACCGATGAGGTACAGAAATGGGAGATAAGTTTAAAAACCTATAAACATGTGCTGCAGCAGTTGAGAACTTGAGATGCAGTATCTTTGTTAGGTAACCGTGTACTATGCAGAGGCATCCTGTGAACTTACATAGAGATTGAGGATGCTTGCAATGCTTTAGTAATAGGTTAGTGAACCCTAAGCTGCATCTGACCCTTTATATTTTTCTCCCTTCCCAAGGTTGCATCTGAGCTTTGGCTAATTGGCTGGCTGCTCGGGGCTTGTTTCTACGGTATGCAGAACAAGGAACAGCATTATGCAGTGCACAGTGCTTTCAGTTCCTTCCTTAGTGCTAACTCCATGATGTGATCTTGCAACTGAGAACACACACACACACAGAGAGAGAGAAAGAGAGAGAGAGAGATGGAGGTTGTGGCGACGGCGGCGGCCACCTCTTTCGTGGAGTGGATGGTGCCGAAGCTCTTTGATTTCTTAGATAAAAATCACGAGCTTCGGAAGAACCTGGAGCGTGACATCAAGTTCATCCAGAACGAGTTTGCCATGATTTCTGCGGTCATCCAGGATGAGCAAAAAGTTCGCCATGACGGTGGCGAAGAGGTGCATAAGGAGTGGATCAAGATGGTACGTGAGGTGGCGCACGCCATCGAAGACTGCATCGACCGCTTCATGCACCGCGTGAGGATGCCGGAGACAGGCGCCGGGTGGCTCCGTCACGCTGTCCACAGGGTGAAGACGGTGAAGGCTCGTAACGAGTTCGCCGTGGCCATCCAGGAGCTCAAGAAGATATCAGAGGATGCGTCTAAGCTAAAAGTAACATACAGTAGCAGCATCACCTCTTCACCAGGGCGGTCGATGTTGTCTGAGCAGACAGAGACGGCAATGACCAAAGAAGACGACGGCGACGATGACCATTCAGCAGCATCCGGACCTGTGCCCGTGGGTATGGGCGGTCCACGAAACGAGCTTCTGGATATGATCCAGCAGCAGCAGCAGCTCAAGGTGATCACCATTGTTGGGTTCCACGGTATGGGCAAGACACTCCTCGCCAATCATGTGTACAAGGCAGTTGAGAGCCAATATGAAGCTCGGGTTTGGGTCCCTCCAGCAAAACTAGAGGGAAGAGCCACTGATGTTCTCAAGGAGATACTCCGACAACTTGGCCAATGCGTCGACGGCCGTCTCACCAAGCTTCAAGCCAGCGTCAAAGAGTGCATTGGGACCAAGAGGTAATTCTTCTATATATCGCTGGATTTATAAAACCCCTCCTTCAATATATTTGTGTGCAATAAATCTGTCATGTTTAATTTAGTGTGTACATTCTTCATTCTAACTAGTGAGGTGACCCACGCATTCCATGCTCGATTTTCTGTAATGTGTTGTAGTTACTGTTAATTAGTCTCTCTAATTGTTTGCTCCCACGGTCAATTGTTAGTTCATCTAGCCTGCTTCAAACTTCAAAGTATTATCGTTCATATATAATTTATAAATTATATTAAAGCAAATATATACATCTCAGGATAAAAAGTAATATACTTTGGTTTCAAACTTTAGATACATTATTAAATTTGTGTCAAAGGCACACCGATATATGTCGTACTTCAAGACTATTCAGTACTTAGTCCATTGTCCACCGTACAGAAGTCATGTAAAATCATACTCGCTCATACTATCATCTTGCTTCTTCACTTGAACTCGCGCACGCCCATTGTTTCTATTTTCTCGCAAATGTTATTCTGAAAAGAAATTACCAAGATTTAGATGAAAGTATTTTTTGTGGGAACTTATATATTGATGGCTCAGATATAAATCTTGTATTCTCGTTCTCCACATGTTGCGTCTCTGGTAGTGCAATGCACAGTATCTCTGGAGTTAAGCTGCTTCTATGCATGCTTATCTTGCTTTAGTTGTCTTTGCTATAAAAATTCACAGATTCACGTTTGTCCTGTTTTCTTTTTTTCTCATTCATTCATTCAGATCCCTATTCATCTACCGATCTAATCATTGGCTAATTAGCTTGTCATGTTTAATCTGGTACATAGGTTCTTCATTGTAATTGATGACTTGCGGAAACCAGGATATTGGCACGATGTAAAAGTGGCCTTTGCGGGGTTAAGCGGCAGATTTCTGGTGACGACAGCCATTCAGCGCGTAGCAAATACCTGCAGCAGCTCAATTGTTCATGATCATGTGTACACAATGGCAACTCTTGCCGATGAACACTCAAGACTATTGTTCTTTAATGAAGCTTTCCAAGACGATGATCTACCGCCGAATGCGGAGGAGCTTGGCTCCGCAGCGCTCAAGAAATGTGATGGTCTTCCACTTGCTCTTGTTACCACTGCCAGGTTCTTGCAAAGCGCAGGTAATCCAACAACCATAAAATGGGCAAAGTTATGCGCCGATATGGGTACAAATCTGGAGAGTGATGAGCTATTTGAAAGAATGAGGCGTGTGCTTGTCCAGAGCTACACCAGCCTTGATACCCAGGTTGCCAGGACATTCTTGCTCTATTTGAGTACCTACCCAAGTGGTCGCCCTATCAGGAAATCGAGCCTGTTAAGGAGATGGTTAGCAGAAGGGTTATGCCCGGGAGACAATGCACGCACTGCACTCGATACTGCTATTAACAATTTCAATAAGCTTGTCGACCGGAGTATCATCCAGCCTATGGATGCCAGTGGTAGAAGCACAGAGGTGAAAACATGCCATACCCATGGCATGATGCTGGAGTTTGTCCTGCGCAAGTCAATGGCCGAAAACTTTGTCACCGTGTTGTATGATCAACAATCTACCCCACACCTACCCAGTAACATCCGCCGACTTGCTCTGCATGGTGCAAGGCCCAGTGAAGTGCAAGGTTTAACTCTTGTCCGGTCACTGACAATCTTGGGAAAGGCACACCGATCTGTCCTGGATTTCTCAAAGTACCAGCTGCTGCGAGTTTTGGATCTGGAAGAGTGTGTTGAACCCTTGAGGGATAGCCATCTCAAGTTGATATGCAGAAAACTGTTCTTGCTGAGGTACCTATGCCTCGGGAAAGCTGTTATTGCGATGGCGCTTCCAAAGGAGATCAGCAAGCTTCGATTATTGGATACATTGGATGTGAGAAATACACCGATAGAGATTCTGCAAGCACATGTCCTGGAGCTGCCATGTCTAGTTCATCTCTTTGGGAGGTTCAAGCTCAAGCAAGATGTAGGAGACCGGAGAATGAGTAAGCTACAGACTTGGTTGTCAGTGAAGAGCAAATTGGAAACACTGGCAGGATTTGTTGTGGACAACAGAAAGAGCCAAGAGTTTGCACAGCTCATGTACAATATGAATGCTTTGACAAAGGTGAAAATATGGTGCGAGCCTACGGCCGACACCAGCTGCTCAAGTCATCTCTCAAAGGCCATCAAGGGGTTCATTGAGAGAAGCAGCGTGTTCAGAGGGACCCCTTCACTCTCACTCAGTTTTGAAGGCGAGTTGACCCAAGACATGCTGAATTTCTCTCTGGAGAAAGTAAATAATAATTGCTGCTATCTTGGCTCGCTCAAGCTGCAAGGAAGCAAGATATGCAGCCTGCCCTCCTTTGTTGCCTTTCTGGGTGGTCTCACTAAGCTAGGCCTTTCTTCCCCTCAGCTGAGCCTGAGCGAAGACTTCCTTGCTGCCCTGAGCAAAGTGCCCGGCCTGGCGCACCTGAAGCTGGTTGCAACTATCCTGGGCAAGCTCGTCATCACAGAAGGTATGCTGAAGAGGCTGTCACGCCTATCCATGGTGGTGGAATCCACGATTGATCAGCTGGAAATCAAAGAGGGAGCTCTACCGTGCCTCAAATCGCTGCAGCTGCTATGCAAATATCTAGATGGCTTTTCGGGCATATCGCCGATCAAGTACATTAAAAATGTTGAGGAGATTGCTCTTCATCATGAGGTGAGTGATGAAACGAAACATGAGTGGACAGAAGCTGCAAAGAAGCTCCCAAATCCACGTCCCAAGATCTTGTTTCTCTAGACACCATCAACACATCCAGGTAATGAATTGTGCTGTACTTGCCTTGCAATGAGCTTCCTCCTCGCCTCTCCACAGATCACATCCTGGTAATAACACTTTATTATTATGTTGCAGCAGTACAAGTTGCGAGTTGCTAATGGTACATCATTCTCGTATGCTGCTAATTAGTTGATGGCCATTCATGGACAAGTGTGTCATCAACATGATCAAGTGCGTCAAATAATTTAGTCCTCTTTGCTCGCGAGTCGATTTGGTGGCTTCCCCGTTGTTCGTACTTTTATGTTGTGTCACCACTAGGATTTATTTGTTTGTAACAGATCGAAGTTAATGATGTGTGAATTAAGCGGAGCAAACGATTTTCTTTGCAAGAAATATGATGACTTCCTGCTGTAATAAATAAGTTTAGTCTGTTTGTTGTTGGACATGTATTTGGTTATTTCGGTCCTAGTCAACTCAATTGGCTTCTACCGTTATTTCTCAATAATTTAGCACTACAATATCCTACTACTTGTTTGGGATAAATTCTGGAATCTTTATTTACTTGATGTGCAGTGCTTCCTGTGCTCTGTTTTCTAAAGCGGGGTTAAGTTCTGCACGGTCTAGATAGGTAGCTGAGCTGTAGTTAGCTTACCTAGAGGAGGAGATACCTTGACGATGATGCCGATAATTCTGAATTCTGAACATTTGCGTGTAGTTAGCTTCCTCTGCTTTTGCTCTGTTTACTGGACTCTGAACATTTGGCTGTAGTTAGCTTGAGGTTTGAGGCCTGATAGACAATCTTTCTCCTTCACGCTAATGACAGACAATCTACCCTCGCTTTCTGTGCTGATTGGTTGACAATCACACACTAATCCAATCCGATCAATCTTTTAAGGGAATTATCTGTGTAGTTGGTTTCTAAAATTGACTAGAGAGGTTGGAAGTTTGATGGCTGTCATTGCTGCTGCTTTAGTTTAGATCAAGCTGCGAGAGTGTCTCCACACACTTATAGTCAGGGAAGGTTCCTCAAGGAGTCAAATACTGGGATGAAGGCCGAAGCAGCCACAGCCAGCCTATGTATGTATGTAATCGGCACTGATGGTGGCGCAGACCGGATGACCATATCTGGTTCTAGCATCAAGCAACTTCCAGTGGTTTAGTTTTATCTCATATATGCCAATATCTAGCTTATCGAGTAACTCGGTCAAAAATTTGATAACCTCAAAATCTGGTTCTATTGGCTCGTATACTGCAGCAATGTCAAAGTCACACTGGTAGAATTCTCGGTACCTTCCCTTCGACGGGTTATCCCTCCTGTACACTTTTGCAATCTGGCACCTCCTCAATGCACTTATGTTGTTCATGCATATCAAGATACGAGGCAAATGGGAGAGTCAGATCGTACTGCAGAGAGCAAAGCACCCTGCAGGTTACTTGATGATCAGACTTCAAAGCTCAAACATCTAGGAATCTATATAATAATGCAATAAAGGATTGACTGACTTGCTGAATGCTGCAAATACTAACAATTGTACAATTAACCTTGTCCGGATAACAACCTATATACAGAACCAGCACATCTTAAATCAAACAGAAATAGAGAGATTTCATTGGAAATCAAACCCCTTCCGCAAACATTAATGATAAAAGGACATTGAAACTGTTTGTACCTGATCAGCAAGGTCATCGTATACCAACTTAGAGTCTTCACCATATTTGCTCATGAGGTTTTCCAGAAATACTGCAGGCTGGGTTGATCTGCCCCAAAGTCACGTGTTCCCTAGCAGGACAGTTGCAAGGATAAAGATTCAGACAGAGAATTGACTCGCTATTTGTTCAAGATGATGCTTCTGAAATCTATCTACTCAACATAAGAAACAAACACCGCCGTGTGCAATATAATGGTTCATTAATTCAGTCATTCATACCTTGGGAGCTTACTTCACTGCTCTCCATGGCTTCCTTCACTTTGTCCACAAGGACTCCAATTTAGGACACTTGGGATGAAAGAACAACCATAGCTTGGTTTCCCAATCTGCCTTTTGTCCCGGTTTATAAGGGCCTTTAGTCCCGGTTCTAGAACCGGGACTAAAGGGTCTTTACTAAAGCCTCCCCCTTTAGTCCCGGTTCTTACACGAACCGGGACTAAAGGCCGTCCACGTGGCTGCAGCCTGGAGCTCCACCAACCGGGATTAAAGGAAATTTTATGATTTTCTTTCAATTTTTTTTTAAATTTCTTTTTTTATTTTTGAATTTTTGAATTATTTTAACCTCTAATCTCTAATCACCACCCCTCATCACTGCTCAATTTAACCTCTAATCTCTAATCACCCCTCATCATTCCAAATCATCTAACTTCCCGGACGGTCACCCATCCTCTCACTACTCAAGCCTGAGCACGCTTAACTTCCGGCTTCCATTCTCCCTCATTTCCAAGTCTGCACTTGTTGTTTTCCTGACAATAATAAGATGTCAATCCTATTAACCCTCAGGAATTTAGCTTGAGCATGAGTCACACATTTCACTGTTTGAGTTTGAAACTATTGTTTTAAAAAACAATAATTATTTAGTAACACTAATATTTCTTGAATAAGTAGTTTGACCATAGTTTGACCACAGTTTGACCATAGTTTGACCATATTAGACCAAAATTCAAAAAAACTGAAATAATTATTTAGTAACACTAATATTCTTGAATAATTAGTTTGACCATTGTTTGACCACAATTTGACCATAGTTTGACCAGATTTGACCAAAATTCAAAAAAACTGAAATAATTATTTAGTAACACTAATATTTCTTGAATAATTCGTTTGACCATTGTTTGACCATAATTTGACCACAGTTTGACCAGATTTGACAAAAATTTAAAAAAACCGAAATAATTATTTAGTAACACTAATATTCTTGAATAATTAGTTTGACCATTGTTTGACCACAGTTTGACCAAAATTCAAAAAAACTGAAATAATTATTTAGTAACACTAATATTCTTGAATAAGTAGTTTGACCATAGTTTGACCAGATTTAACAAAAATTCAAAAAAAAACTGAAGTTTGAGCATAACTTTTTTTCCTTTTAGAATTTGAGGATTCAAAAAATTTGCAAACAGGCCGTATTTAGTAACACTAATTATTTAGTAACACTAACATCAAGTATAATTATTTATTAACACTAATTATTTAGTAACACTAACATCAAGTATTCAAGGTGCATTATAAAATGCTCATCGTGTATATATAAATGGTTGACTGTGTATTAAAAAATGCGCAACATTTATTTAAAAAATGTTCATGTTGTATTTACAAATTGTTCATACATGATTTTTTTTCATTACGCATGAAAAACTCATTATTTTGTATTCCTCAAAATATTCATCGTTTATTAACAAAAGCACATGTTTAATAAATAAATATTCATCTTATAATACTGAATGTTCAACGTGAGTTAGAAATTTAATGTGTAAATGTTCATCTTGTTATTTTAAAAGAGCTTCATGTATTTAGAATTACTTGTAGCTTGTAAGATATCCAACTGTATTAATATGTTCATCATATATTTTGAAACATCATGTATTAAAAAAACTATGTATTATCAAAAAGTTTTATATTTTAGAAGAAAGAAGCAGGTAAAATGTTCAAGTACTTTTATAAAAAAACATACTATTTGAAATTTAGAAAAAAAATGTTCATGTACTTTTTTTGCGGGGTAATGTTCATGTACTTAAAAACTATACTTTATAAAATGTTTGCATATCTAAGTAATTGTTCATATAACTTTCTGAAAAAATATGTATTTTACCTCCCGATAATAAAGAAAAAAGGTAAAAAAATCAGAAAACAAGAAAAAAACTATAGAAAAAGAGAAAAGCAAGAAAGTAATGTATATATAAATAGTTAAAATGAGACAGAAGCTAAAAAAAGAGTAATACAAGAATATATCCTGAGAGTAATACTGTACGTCCTGCTAGTTTGATGATTCATAGTGGAGGGATACCTCGTGCGAGGCGTTACAATGATGTTTGAGACTCCTATCGAGAGTTCTCTTATTTGAAGATAGACGATGAATGGGTGCCCTGGACCACCCTTTATATTGGCAGGAGAGGTCTAGGGTATTACACGGTAGATGCGATCTGAGGCGCTGCCACCCTCTAGTCTTGGGCGTCAAG
>NC_057814.1:2978166-2979437 GCF_018294505.1 Triticum aestivum
GATGAGGTCGGGCTCCAGGGCGTTAGCCACCCTCGGTATAGGACCACGTCAGTAGCCCCCTAGCATGGCGGAGTCACAGTGAGAGTCACGAGACCTCTAGCGGGCCCCCGTATCTTCTTGTCTTTCTAGAGCTCGGATTGACTCCGAGCTTGGTTTGTCCGGTATGTCGGATGTCTGTAGGCCCGACGCTTGGCTCGATGCGGATTCATGGGTCTGCTGCGGATTTTCAGAAGATATTGCCTCCCTGACCATAATTCTTGCCTTCTAAAAAAAGTAAAAAGAAAAACCTCCCGGAACGAAAGGAAAGAAAAACGTTCGTTCCGCCCTGGATGGACGATGATTCGGGTCATTTATAAAAAGAGGGAAACTGATGGTTTCAAACCCTACCATGCATGCTTTGGCGCATTCCATTCCGTTGTCTTTCTCAAGCCCTTCGCCGCGCGGGCGCCTTGTCTGTCTCGCCTCCGCACCCTCTTCACCGATGGCCAAGACAAGGAGGGAGAAGGGAAAGTGAGTCTCTCGTCAGGAGCCGTCATCGAGCTTCGATGACGGCTCCTGACGAGATCAGCCTCATGACGGCTCCTAAACAAAATTATTTTTTCATGAGGCTGATCTCACTTTTGAGATAAGCCTCATGAAAAAATAATTTTGTTTGGAAAATTACCTGCATCTCCAAAGGACCACAAGCAGGCACTGATGGCTGTTGTATAATTTAGTCATTTCAATCCCTTGTCTGAAGGTTGAAGATTCGAAAATGTATGCTTTGAAAAATTCAGAAGTGTTTTCTTTCCCTTCAAGTTTTCAGTATACACCTTGGCGACATCAAGCAAAATTTGCAGATTTCATCACCCTCCAGTACATATAACGTAGTAAATCTTAGACAAACTCTTCCACTTTCAACAGTATTCTCACTAGTAGAAAACAGGGCTTTGGTCACAGGGCAATATTCACATTAGTCCCGGTTCAGTCACGAACCAGGACTAATGTGAGCATTGGTCCCGGTTCATGCGGCTAAGGCATTAGTCTCGGTTCATGCGGCTAAGGCATTAGTCCCGGTTCACCTGAGCCCTTTAGTCCTGGTTTGAGACACGAACCGGGACTAAAGGGTGCGATGCCCATTAGTACCGGTTCGTGGCACCAACCGGTACTAAAGGTTAGACCTTTAGTCCCGGTTTGAGCCACCAACCGGTACTAATGGGGTTTGAGGCATTAGTACCGGTTCATGGCACGAACCGATACTAAAGGTCCCATTTTCAAACTCTACCCCCCCC
>NC_057814.1:2979691-3003223 GCF_018294505.1 Triticum aestivum
TGTAAAAAGCAAAAGAAAATGATAAAAACTTCAAAAATTAAAATCCTTCCAGATGTAGTTATGTTACTACATGTACTAGTTAGGAAAATTTAAAAACTAAAATTTGGACATTTTTTTGCAAAAAGTGTAGGGAAATGTAAAACGGCTATAACTTTTGCATACGATGTCAGAAAAAACGTATAATATATCAAAATGTTCAGCATGAAAATCCGCATCCGATTTTGACCGCCTACGGCTTGTTTGCAAATTTTTAGAATCCTCAAATTCTAAAAGGAAAAAAAGTTATGCTCAAATTTCAGTTTTTTTTTTGAATTTTTGTTAAATCTGGTCAAACTACTTATTCAAGAATATTAGTGTTACTAAATAATTATTTTAGTTTTATTGAATTTTGGTCAAATCTGGTCAAACTGTGGTCAAACTACTTATTCAAGAAATATTAGTGTTACTAAATAATTATTGTTTTTTAAAACAATAGTTTCAAACTCAAACAGTGAAATGTGTGACTTCATGCTCAAGCTAAATTCCTAAGGGTTAATAGGATTGACATCTTACTATTGTCAGGAAAACAACAAGTGCAGACTTGGAAACGAGGGAGAATAGAACCCGGAAGTTAAGCGTGCTTAGGCTGGAGTAGTGAGAGGATGGGTGACCGTCCGGGAAGTTAGATGATTTGAAATGATGAGGGGTGATTAGAGATTAGAGGTTAAATTGAGCAGTGATGAGGGATGATGATTAGAGATTAGAGGTTAAAATAATTCAGAAATTTGAAAATGAAAAAAAATGAAAAAATGAAAAAAAAATTGAAAAAAAATGTTGCAATTGAGGTGCACCATGTACTGGATACTTACTGTCAAGCGACTGGGCAGCGTATCAACTACTCCAAATTATCAATCTATTTTAGCAAAGGGGTGCCTGAGTCGGTCAGACAAGAGATCAAAGCTACACTTAACGTTCCTAATGAAACACTTAATGAGAAGTACTTGGGGATGCCGTCAGATATAGGAAGCTCAAAGAACGGGGCCTTCAAATATCTTAAGGACCGGCTCTGGAGCAAGGTTCAAGGGTGGATTGAGCGAACTATGTCTTCGGCGGGTAAGGAAGTTCTTGTCAAAGCTGTTGCGCAGGCTGTCCCAGTGTTCTCCATGTCTTGTTTCAAGCTACCTAGAGGCCTATGTGAACACTTGAACATGCTCATACGGAAGTTTTGGTGGGGTGCAAAAGATGGAAAACGTAAACCACACTGGGTCTCGTGGAAACGATGACACAACCCAAGGGTATGGGAGGTCTCAGTTTCAAAGATTTCAAACTTTTCAACTTGTCCATGCTCGCTAGGCAGGCGTGGCGCTTGCTGCAAGACCCAGGGTCGCTGAGTGCCCGCGTGCTGAAAAGCGTATACTACCCAACATCTGATATACTCCGGGCTGAATTGGGTGGCCATCCGAGGCAGGTATGGCGGGCCATTATAGAAGGAAGGGATGTCCTTAAGCAAGGTCTGATTAAGAGAATTGGGAACCGAGTAGACACAAACATATGGACCGAGAACTGGTTACCCAGAGAGGAGATGATGCGGCCCAACGGGTGTATCTCGCCAAACCCACCAACACGGGTGTTAGAGCTTATAACTACTGTTACCGCTTCTTGGGACAGACAGCTTGTCCAAGCAACGTTTATGCCCATGGATGCTGCAGTTATTCTTGGAATGCCGATATGCACTCGAAACATCACAAATTTTTGGGCATGGTTTCATGAGAAAAACGGTTCTTTCACTGTTAAATCAGCATATAAGATGCTAGTAGCTACCAGAAACAGGAGAGAAGCGTGGTTGGAGGAGAGACATGGTCCTTCCAGCTCTAGGGCCGAAGAAGGAGCTTGGAAAACCCTGTGGAAAACAGAAGTTCCGGGCAAGGTGCGGATGTTTCTGTGGAGATTATCAAAGCACTCGCTTCCGACTAATGATGTCCGTGCTCATCGCCATATGACTGACTCGCCGCAGTGCGGGTTATGTGGAGTTCTGGACTCTTGGCGCCATTCACTAATTGAATGCACCTCTTCTAGGAGCGTGTGGGCTCTCATCGATGAAGAGATCACGCAAAAAATAACAGCTATATCGGAGCCAACAGCAAAGCAATGGTTGTTTACGGTAATGGAGCTGTTATCAAGGGACGAGTTTGCGATGGTTTCAGTGACATTGTGGTCTATATGGCACGCGAGGTGCAAGGCAATACATGAAGCTATTTTTCAGGCCCCCTATGCGACCCATGATTTCATCACAAGGTATATGGCTGAGCTCGGCATTGCTAAGGAAAAGATGCAGCAAACTATTGTGAGGGGCGTTACCACAATACACTCACAACCACGGAAGCCACCTCCAGGGTATTTCAAAATACATGTTGATGGTGCAGTTTTGGGCACCAGAGGAGGTTCGGCGGCGGCTATATGCAGAGATGAACAAGAAAATTATATGGGTAGCTCAGCACTGGTTGTGCAAGGAATTACAGATCCACCAACACTAGAAGCGATGGCGTGTCGAGAAGCTCTGGCTCTAGCTGAAGATCTGGGAATCCATAGCTTTGTGGTGGCCTCCGATTGCCAACAGGTGGTCTCGGACATCAAGGGAAGAGCAAGGGGAACTTATGGAGCAATTGTTAGTGAGATAAACATTAGATCATCGTCTTTTTTTGCACTTTTGTTTTCGAGAGTTGTGATGTCAATGTAGAAGCACACCGTTTAGCCAAGTTTTCTTTTTCGAGAGGACCGGGACGCCACGTTTGGTTTGGTGTACCCCATGACCTCAGATGTAGGCCTTTTTCACTATTTTGACCTTTTTAGGAAACTTTCGCACAAAATGAACTTCACACAAAACTATTTCACAATCTGACCCTTTTGATAACGCCGCAAACCGTGGCGTTTCTTCTCTATTTGGAAACGCCAAACTAGCTAGCGTTTCTTCACTTCATAAATAAATGGCAATATGAGCAAGCTACTTGCAACGCCAACACCCATGGCGTTTCTTGCATGGGCACCAACGCCAGCCACACTTGGCGTTTCCAGCAACGCGAGATACTTTGGCGTTTTTGCCCTGCCACGTAGCGTCCTGGCCAGGCAAGCAACGCTAGCTAGTTCGGCGTTTCCAAATAGAGAAGAAACGCCACGGCTTGTGACGTTGCCAAAAGGGTCAGATCGTGAAATAGTTTTGTGTGGAGTTCATTTTGTGCGAAAGTTTTCTAAAAGGGTCAAAATAGTGAAAAGAGCCTCAGATGTATCCCACATCATGTGAACTTTCATGAATAAACTTGGTTTTCACCCCTAAAAAAAAGAATAAATTGGAAAAGTTGTCTTAAAAAAAGACTAAATGGGAAAAAGGGACCGAGATCCATGCCGTCGCCCTCCACCACATCTCCACGCCGCCGGCGACGAACCTCCGCCATTCTTCTCCCCTCGCGCATCCCCGCTCTTCTCGCGCGGGGCTTCAGCAACCTTGATTTCCTCTCTCCACAAGCAGGGAAGGGGACAGGAGCACCGGCGGCAGCCGGAGAGGAGGAATGTGGAGGCCCCGCGCGCATCGGCGTCGGCGCGTCGAGGCTTAAGCAGTCACAGTTCTGTCCACAGTGAATCAGAATCTCTTTAATGAAAGTACACTTCAGTGTGCAGGCTGTTGAGTTATGTGAAACTGAAACTTCTTATCATCGGCTAATTTTTTTCCTGTGACATCTGCACTACTTTCGTATACATGTTAATTTTTTTCAGCGAAAGTGAAAGTTATTTTTCTTTCTCCAATCCAGATATTTCGTTTGGGAAGGCAGGATTTGAAAGGCACGGTTTTGATGGCACCTGATATAAGCTGCAGAAAGATTCTGAAACCTTCAGCCAATGCACAACTAGCGATAAGTACAGTCTTATGTTTGTGTATGCACCAGGGAAGGTAAGCATCAAACTTAAACACTGGATACGTACATGCTTACTATCCGATCCCTAACCTCTTGGCAAGTAGGCTAATACTGTGTACTCCAACTGTTCTGCAGGCAAGTGCGATAATATTCAGTCTTAACTACTGTCCTTCACATCGAAAAGGGAATTGAATTTCTGCATCAAGGTGGTGTTACCCAATCTGTTGCCTCATGGTAAGTTATACAACAATGCGCATCATTGTTGATGCGTCTGCTTTTAATGTTATCAAAATTAAAAGGGGGGAGATTGTCCACCTTTTGCACATTGGTTACTACAACTCTGGTGAAGGGCTATCTATGCTTCCAATCCATCAACAGTTTCTACATTAGCCAGTCCTCTGTTCCGTACTTCCACTAGACCATCTCCCAACGGTTAAATATTTGACACAAAATGGCAAATACTACACAATCATAATATAAATAGTTGTATTCATAACCTGCTGGAAAGAAAAGGTGTTCAGATATCAAATCCTAGGTACCTGGAGAGTAGACTTGGCAAACCAAATCCCAAAAGAAGCTTTCATTATCTCCCAAATATTGTTGGCACAAGATTCTCTGCTTGCTGGCTCCTATATGTTTGCAACGGTAATTCTAGGCAGAAAATTTGGCCTGAAACGGAAGCAGAATATACTTCGTAAATACATGAATATATATAGTGGTCAAGTACCAAAGTAGGCACCACAAATTAACAGGAAAAGCCCTATAGTATCAATTTTAATGTTGATTATATCACACTTCTTTCAACATAATGTACATACGAAAAAAGAAAGAAACCGGTAAATAAGGGTGACAACAGTACTTTTTTGGGTTCTGGTGGCATGGAAGCATGTACGCAATGGAAAATGAGAATGCGAACTGTCGAAACTTATAATAAGCAAGTGTTATGAGTTTCATAGTCAAACCCTGATCTCCGCTAGTACTAATGAAGTACATTTGCCAAAGTTAGCCAAAGATATGCCCATAAAGTAGCAGAAGGTAACCAGCATCTAATCGGAATCTAACCTCACATAGCCTTCAGATTATTTTGTTTCAGTATCAGACTTTAACATTGCTTCTGACAGAGATCCTTCATGGCGAGAGTCTGCCCTTTGTGCAGCAATCCAAATAAAAAGATCAGCACCTGGTAATTGATCTGGCATAAGCTTGTCCCAATAGTAGTTTTCTATCAATAACAGTGATTTCTTTGCATAAGTTTGCTCTTTCAGCCAGAGCTTCAGTTTGTCAATCCAGATCTGAAATCATGAATCAAGCTACAGACAGAAGGTATTCACTCCTCACCTTTACATCAAAATTTTGATACAAAACGTGCCACACCTGATACTTCTTTCGCTTGTTAGATCTCCTGGACACCATGTACAAGATGGGTATGGACGGCAGCCAGGATATAGTTGCACCCTCAGGAAAAATAACACTAAATAAAATGGAACTCTAAGAGGCAAAAAGGAAATGCCAAAAACCAGCTGCATACTCTGGTTCTGCAAATCCTACAGGTAATGGGTAGAATCAAGCATAAGAAGATAAGATGGTCATACAATTTCATAATAAACAGAGTTTGGCCCCTCCTCCTTTTTCCGGGCTTGAGACCGGCTATGCAGCATGAAGCGTACCATCATCTTAGCATAGGCGGAGTTACACCCCCACTCCCCACACACCCCCGTATACACATCGAACCCCACTAAGCCAAAAACCAAAACCTAAAGATACAAACCCAAACGACACACAACAAATAAATGGTAACAAAACCCCAAGACCCTGTTTTAGAATTCTTTTTCTGAATGAAGAAAGCAACAGACTACTCGACCCTCAAAACAAATTTTTTTGTGTGTGATTTCTTTTTCCATTACTACGAAAGGCGGAGAAACAATGTTTTTGTGTGATTTTCATTTTCTTTTACTACAAAAGGCAGTAAAACAAACAAGCATTTTTTTGGAAAATTGTTTTCTAAAGAAAGAAAACATAGCAAAAAAAGCACTTTTTTTTGGCTTTGTGCGGTTTCATTTTCCATTTCTTTTTGAGCGGAATGGCAGGTGCTCTGCCTTTTCATTATAGGTATTGGGAAATACTGTACAGGGGTAAAAAACCCAAAGAAAGCAAAGAGGAAAAGGAAAAAAGGAAGGCTAGAGGCTGAGAAGGTCTCAGCTCAGCCAAAACTGACTACAAGCACTACTCCCATGCCTCCTTAAGGAGGCAGATTTCATCAGAAATAATGTTACAAAGCCGTTGAACAGGCAGGCTCTCATGTTGAAAGAGACGACGATTTCTCTCGTTCCAAATATTCCAGGCAATGTAAACCGAAGTGGTGCAAATTTGGAAAGCTTCTACCTTCTTCCGATGATGGGAGAACACTTTCTCCCACCATCCCACAATGGAGCTGGCCTCACGAGCATATCTAGCGACAAGCTGGTTGGTGGAGCTGAAGGAGTGCCAGACTTCTTTTGCGTAGGGACATCTGAGAATGAGGTGTATAGCTGATTCAATAACCTGGTCACAGTTGCAGCAGCTATCATGATGATCCCAGTTTCTACGAAGGAGCCGGTCAGCAGTCCATAGCCGATTCTGCAAGAGCGTCCACATGAAAATTTTTACTTTGCCTTCAGCCTTGATCTTCCAAACATTAGCCAGGGCCGGGCTTGGGATTCTTGTCTTGAACTGGATGTCATAAGCCGATTTGGCTGAGTAAACATTGTTTGTGGTGAGAGTCCATTCAATCAAGTCCTCATTCATGTTGTCGAGGATGTCCTGTTTAACTGCCTGCACCTTCGTCCATAAGCATAGGAATTCCTCCAATTCAGCAGCTCCGTCCATCCTGTTAAGGCCTCTCATCCATCTGTCATCACTAGTAAGCGTGCACGTGCAACGCACGTCTCTCAAATATAACACATGTCTTTTGAAATCTATTTATTTTTAAGTAAATGTGCCCGGATGTTGCAACAACATCCTCGCGTTCCCTAATGACAAATATGTGTTCTATGCTTCTACTTATCCTCTTCACTAGATCTCACACATCTCATGAGTGGTATTCACCTGGTCGCCTCGTCATCAGGTATGGGGACACATGCTTGGGGTTGTCATGGTCGAACGTGTGCTTCGCAAACTCCATCTCCTTGCTGGCTCTTTTTTTTAACCGCAAACTGTAGAACAACAGTTCTATGGTCAAAATTTCATTAATATAGTATGGTATAAGGGGGGAGGGAAAAACAGAGCAAAAATTATTCAAGATACAATTGGTTACAAACACCTCAGCCAATGCCAGTTCTAGGTATCATATGGAAAGAAAATCTAGCTTGAAAGACTTCTTTGGTCGGAGCAAGCGTCGAAGCTCCCTGAACCTACACATTTTGCAACCTTTGTGTTAGTCAAGGTAAAAAAATAGCAAGGCATTGGTAATCATGAATGTACCATATATCAAGCTATTTGCTTCGTTGATGTCTGGGTTGAAGTATAGCCGAGACTGCTCAGTCGTACGCAAGATAGCATCTGAAATTGAGTGTAAGAAAGACTTAAAAGTATTAGCAGACAACCTAAAACACAATAGCATGAAGCCAAAAGATATGCCAAAGGATACTAAGCATAATATTAACCCATTTAGTTGTTTAGATGACCAGATTAAATCGTAAGCATTATGTGGTTCTTATTTCAGTGAAAAGGAATTTGGTTGAATAATGATTGCCAATGCACGTCAGCATGTATGATTCAGAAACCACACAGAGCATAATTCAGGAGCGGATACATATGTTTTCAGAGCTTGCAGCTCATAATGAAATGCTAGAAAATTTTATCGCCCTACTAAAAACATGAGGAAATTATCAATGTCAAAGTTGTTGCGTCTAATGTCAAAACTAACTACTATATCAAGTTACTGAGATGGTTTTCTGTATGAACATTAGTTAATGAAAAAATATATGAGAAAATACTTGTGTAATTAGAACAACAAGAATTTTAAATGTGTGGACTTGGATTTCACAACTTAATGTGAACTAACACAGCATTAGAAAGAAGAAAAGCCTGGTACAGTTTGCTTTGCGATGAAATTTGATTGAATCATTCAGTTATCAAGAGCAATTGGATAACAAGAAGGGAAGAACAGGAAGGGAGAATCAGAAGGTTCACCTATCAAACGTGAGTAGTAGTAGTTGCCTAGTAGCAGGTCAGATAGGACGACAATAGGCAGAAGAGAGTCAGGCTGCCACAGGGCTTCCTCAAGCTGAAGAAACAGGGAGTCGGGGCAACATCACTGACTTGGCTGGGACCTTGGTGTGTCCTATCGTGTAGCATCGACATCTCATGGTCCTACAGCTGCAAGAAGCAGAATTCCTTGCACTACATTCAGACATAGCTGAGATTAGTTTGTAGTCCACGCTAAAACCTCTCAGATCACTGTTAAATGTCTGGAACTGAAGAATGCAGTTTCTCCTCTTTGTATATGATACGAAGTTTCTTTAGACGGGTAAAATTTCAGTAGAACAAAAGCAACTCTTAATTTTACTCCATATGTCTTACCATAGATATGGTTACTGCACCAGCATCCCTCTGTTGAAATCTCAACCACAGAAGTACCAAGCTATTCTTTGACTTCACTCCCAAAAACTGCATGTGCTTGAACGACTATTGCACCAGGAGACAATCCTGCAATCATGAATTCAATGCTTATAAGTTGAAAGGGGCAATGAATGAGAAATGCTAAATGATAGACCTGATGCATAAAAGCAAATAAAACTGTGATCAAAGGACTACAGAGAGATCTGATGTTGGTAAAATGCTGAGTTGAACTGGAACAAATCCTCGGATAAATCAGAATCAGATTATCTATTGTGGTACATAAATCAAGCGGGAACACACAAACAATCAGGAAATGTAGGACCACTTGATGACTATAAACTTGACAGTAAAGATGTCTCATTTTCATGATAGGCTGCTCTATTTGTCAGTATTAACACCAAAGATTTTTGCTCTTTTACAGCAAAGTGTGTACATAGAAAATTATGGTGCTTAATTCTGCTTGGTTGATTCTCTTGGTGTATCCTCCTCAGCTAGAAGACCGGAACTACCATCTGCTTGGTGCAGAGTGATCCTATGTTGGTTGATTACGCAAAGTATTGCCACTAAAAATGGGTTGTCCATGTTTCATGTCCTAAGCATAATGTTGTTGCTCCGTTTCAGTATGGTACTATGGTTACAACTTACAAACAAGCATGCATGTGCAAATAATTTTGTTTTAACATCTTAACACCCGCAAGCCATTGTGTTCTGACAAATGATGTTTCAGACTAAATTGATTAACTAACAGTGTGTCTTGACAAATGATGTTTCAGACATGTCTAGATATAAAAGAATTTTAGAGGGTTGTACATAGACCAGACATTGACCGGACATTCGAACAGTACATGAATACTTATATTATATACAGTGACACTAAAGAATTCAGTATAAGTCGATGCAACTATATGGAAAGATTGAGCTAGAAACCTAATTACATGGATCAATCCGTCAGTTAAAAAATGTCATTACTCCATACGGAAACAAGCATCCACGATTGAAAGCTCCCAAAATCCAAATCCGATGGCCATTACTCTGTACAGAAAAGGATTTGTGCAGGCGCATCAGGATCACGTCAGAGCATGAACGGAATGGGCCGGGACACGGCGATAGCAGTGATTTTGACCCACCCGGCAGTGGCGGAGGGGAGTTCCTGGACGTGGCGCCCGTGGGGCAGAAGCCGAGCGGCAGGCGGCGACGGCGACCGACGCTCCAGGAGAGGCCAAATGCAACGGCACGTGTGTGCCTAGAGGAAGCCGCAACTCCTCCTCTCGCGTCCCCCGCCGTGGTTTGCGTGCGTGGTGGCGACAGGTTGACTCGAGGTGGATCGAAAGGGAAGGGGCGGCGGCGTTTGCTGGGAGGTGGGGCGAACGCGCGGTGTGTCTTAGCCATGGCAGCGTGGGAGATCCGGTCGTCGCTGTCGTTGATCTAGTCAGGAGGAAGGCCGGCAGTCATGAGGGAAGGTCCAACGGAGACAGGGAGAGAGATTAGTGAGGAGAGGGAGAGAGAAGGGAGGAGGAAGGCGCTGGGCGTGGCTGACCGGCGAGGATGTCGTCGCCGCTTGTAGGAGAGTGGGCCGAGACCGGAGGCGGGGTCGACTCGGGATGGATGAGAGGGCAGCACACAGGAGGAGGGGAATGGAGGAGCGGCGGCAGTTGTTGCCGATCCGTTCTTCTCGACCTGGGGCCTAGAGAAAGAAAGGTGGGGAGGATCCGAAAATCATGGAGTTACGGGCGGGGCCGCAGGGATTGGGTACGCAGAGCGCGACTATTGGCAGACCTCTGCTAGGCAGAACATTGGATCTCAGACGTTCATTCAAGCGACATATCATTGACGTAATATGGTCAGTCGGATCTATTTAAGTTGATTTAATCGGAGGGCTTCGGTTATCCCATGTACAGTTTTGTGTGTGACTTTAGGTGGACTCATGTTTGCTCTTTTAATAGTAGTATAGATGTAGAGCATGCCTGACCGAGCTTGATTTTGAGCGAGAAAGGGCAAAGAGAGCTGGGAAACAATCTTTTGTTGCATTGCCATCAAGCCATTTATCCATCCAGAAGGATGTTTTGCTCCCGTTTCTCACGGTAATCTTTGTGCAGGAGGCGAAAAGCTGACGGTCAGAGGAGTCACAGGGAATGCTAGCACCTTTCCATGGTCTGTCCGTGGGTTCCCATTCAAACCACTGCCACCTTAACCGGAGGGCTCGGCTATAGGCCTCCAAGTCCTTGATCCCGAGGCCGCCCACATCTTTGGGTGCACAAATTCGCTTCCAGTTGACTAAACATTTACCACCATGTGCCTCTTCGTCCGCGTTCCAAAGGAAGTTTCTTCTAAGTTTGTCAAACTTTTTTATTGCCCATTTGCCCGGTGCAAAGGCAGTGAGGAAGAAGGTTAGTGTGGCAGTGAGAACGGAGTTGACAAGTTGAAGACTAGCGGTGCGGTTCATGAGTCTGCCCTGCCAGCCTTTTAATCTTGCAACGCCCTTATCAATAAAAGGCTGAACATCAACTCTTCGAAGCTTTCGGGTGGACAACGGGAGTCCCAAGTACTTGCAGGGAAAAACACCATGTGTGCCCCCAAAGCATCGAAGGAGCTCCTCCCTATTGATATGCTGACACTGTATGGGATAGGCCACGCATTTGGCCTCGTTGATTTTGAGCCCAGCAATGTTTCCAAAGGCCAGAAGTATCTGCTGGATGGCTGTGATCTCTTGCTGAACCGGATTGACAAAAATTGCAGCGTCATCACCATAGAAACTAGATCTCAGCTTCGCCGTCGGGATGGTGAGCGGAGAGAGAATGCCAGCCTCAGTAGCCTTAGAGAGGAGCAAATGGAGTGGTTCCAAGGCAAGGATGAACAACATGGGGGAGAGGGGGTCGCCCTGTCGCAATCCACACTTATGCATGAAAGGGGGGCCCGGCCGTCCGTTCAGGAGCACTCTGGAGGAGGATGTGGCAAGGATGATGCTGATAAGATCCCTCCATCGTTGGCCAAAGCCAATTTTTTTTTTGAAAAGACAGTAAAATAAGTAGATTTTTGTTTTGTTTTTTTCCTTTGCTTCGAAAGACAATAAGTAGAGCAAACAAACGGACGCCTCCCAATATATCCTTTCTCCGCGATGATTCATTAACACCGCCGCCAGCCTACATATATGGAGTAGTAACTCTCAGAAAATGTATACGTGGAGTATCAATGGTTACTAGTGTATAATATGATGATGAAGATAATATGTATCGTGCGTGCAGATTGGTAATTGATTTTTTTACAGACGTTCGGCAATTCCTGCTATTTAATCTAGTTTAGAAAGAAAAGAAAATATAAGGTGCAGATAAATAGTTAGATAGGGAGCGTGCGTACCTTGCTTGCGGCAGGTGGAGATACACGCCTAGCTTAGCTCAATTAGTTTAGGAATCTGGAAAGCTTGAAAAAGGAGATCCGTGAGTACACGGCTAGATGCCCATGGAGATCAGCACTAACAAATAAATAAATATACACTTAGTTACCTGTTATTCCAAACATTTATATTCCTTGTTTCGATATAATGACTAACACGGTCTCGAAGCATATCAATTGCACGCTTTGCCGTTTCCTTGGCCTTCTTGTGGTCCGCAGGAGGGGCCCATACAAAGACTTTGATTTTCTTAAGCAAAGGGAGGTTCCCTAGGCTAGCAAAGTCAAAGTCAAAGCTAATGCCATCGTCATTGGACCGTGCTCTGATGTGGAATTTGAGAGATTCAAGGACCGACATATCTCCCTTTTGAAACGAGCCAACCGTTGCTTCTGTCTCGAAGACCTTCAGCTTGGGGAACGCACCTGCATCGCCCATGGTGTCATGGTGGAGAGCTGAACGTGTCCACAGCTGGAGGGAAACAAGCTCTCGGAAACTTCCAAACTCATCCAGATCTAGACTGTACACATACAGTTCTAACTGGGACATGTTCGGAAGAAGCCTGGGGTTGATCCTTGCCGCCAGCCCAGGTTCTCCGTAAGCCATGTGTAGAACACGGAGTTGTGGAGAGAGGGCATACTGTTCCTAGGGCTCTCTTCATGAATGGTATCTCTCCACCCTAAAACTGAACCAATGTCTATGACTTGGATCTTGCGGAGTTTGGCTACAGACTCGGCCCAACTATTCATTCTGCTATCATCATCATCATATAAAATAACTATGACTTCCCGAAGCAAAGGGAGGTTCGCTAGGCTACCAAAGTCAAAGTCAAAGCTAATGGCCTCATCATTGGACTGTGCTAGGATGTTGAACTCAAGAGATTCAAGGACCGGCATATCTGCCTCTTGAAACGAGCCAAGCGTTGCTTGTGTCTTGAAGACCCTCAGCTTGGGGAATGCATCTGCACCACCCATGGTGTCATGGTGGAGAGCAGCTGGCCACGTGTATAGCTGGAGGGAAATAAGCTCTTGGTTACTATCATAACACTCCAATTGTTCTGCAGGCAAGTGTGACAATATTCAGTCTTAACTCTTCTTCACATTGCAAAAGGCACTTGAATTTCTGCATCATGCTTGTGCTACCCAGCCTGTGATGACATGGTAAGTTACACTACAATGTGCATTATTGTAGATGCATCTGCTTGTAATGTTATCAAAAATAAAAGGGGAGAGTTTTGAATTGCTTTCTCGGACGTTGTCCAGCTTTTGCACATTGTTTCCACTTGTTACTTCAACTCTGCTGAAGGGCTATCTATGCTTAGAATCCATCAACGTTTTCTACACTGGCAGAGTCCTCTGTTCCACACTTCCACTACAGCATCACCCAATGGTTACATATTTCACACAAAATAGCAAATACTACATAATCATAATATAAATAGTTATATTCATAACCTACTGGAAGGAAAAGGTGTTCAGATATCAAATCCTAGATACCTGGAGAGTAGACTTGGCAAACAAAATCCCAAAAGAAGCTTTCATTATCTCCCAAATATTGTTGGCACAAGATTCTCTGCTTGCTGGCTCCTATATGTTTTCAAGGGTAATTCTGTTGGAGTCGTGTCGAATATTGTGTACAAGGTAGGTTACAGTTGGACTTGTAGTTGTATTGTGTTTACATAGGATATGGAGTCGTGTCCTAATAGGACACTTGTATCCTAGGCCTCTCATATATAGTGGGGGTAGACACACGATGTAACCTATGCCAACATAATAGCACCGGAACGCAAGGGAAGCCGGCGGCATGTGCCGGTGTCCAGGGCGACCGGATGCGGTATTGTGACGGTGTCACGGGGAGGAGCGCCCGTAGTCAGGCCCCGGGAATGTAGCCATATCGGTGAACCTCGTTAACAAATCTCGGTGTCGTGCTCGTGTGATTGCTTGGTCCTCGGATGATCAACGGTATGCCTCGGATTTATTCTAATAAGTGGTATTATGAGCTAGGTTGTTCGTAGGCTGTGGCTTGTTGATCTAGAGGAAATATCGAGTCTGAGTTTGCAGCCCAGTGCGGCGTGGTTCCGGACGAGATTGAAAACAGCAATTGGGTGGAGCTGGATCGGAGCGCCGTATCGTCGGAGTGTCGCAATCTCGGCGAGTTTGGGCTGCATATGGCGGCGGATCGCAGCAGCAGTCGTGGGCGTGGCAGCGGCTCGCATGGCCGGCTAGCTCGCTAGCGGCCCGTCGGGCAGTGCAGGCGGAGGCTCACGGGATCGGGCAGCGGCCCGTGGCGTATGCATGTCCGCGTAGGGGCGCTGGACTCGGCTGGAATTAGGACGCAGCGAAACGAGTTTTGTTTTGGACGAAAAGAGGACCGAGTCCTTGTGACACAGACGGAGGCAGGTCGAATCGGGAAGTAAAAAGACCATCAAGCATACGTATCCATGAGGAGTCCTACTTGCATAGGCGTTGGCAAGGCAAAGGCAAATAGCCAGCATTGAAATTTTGTGCCAAGGGAGCCATCACGTGAAGACCAAGGCAGTTTATTGATTAAATTTGCTAGTACTAGTACACGTGCTTGAAGTACTTGGGCATTGCGTGTAGAAGCTTGTTTTTTTTTCCTCGAGGTCAGCCGCACGAAGAACCAGGACGTCACGGGTTCCAGGTTTGAGGTGGTGAAGTTCGTTGAACTGAAAACCTTGGATTATGGCAGACAAAGGTGAAAGATTTGTTGGCACAACAGGGATGCTTGAAGGCGTTGCAGGAAGTCACGTCAGCTAAGATGGAATTATCAGGTGATGGATGGAGATTCACGGAAGACGATTTGAGAGCCTCGAGTGTGTCATGTAGCCGGACAAGTTCGGCTGGGTCGGACTAGATAGTCTGACGGATCGACGAGAGTCGGTTGGTACAGAAGACGGTGGTGGGATCGGCAACGACGACATAGGAGCGTGATGCTGATGGTGACCGACTTCTGGGCGTGGAAACACGTGGCGCAGGCCGAGGGCTTGTGCGGCTTCGACAAGACTATGGCGCGGGGTTGATTCAAGATGGTGCACACGAGAGTTTGAAGTCGACGGGGCGCGGGGTGGACTGATCATCTACTATGGAGTCATGTTGAAGGTGGAGCTGGATTGAGGGGCTACGGCGTAAGTGCACAGAGAGTCGGAAGCCTATTCAGCAGGAAGCGAGTGACACGTAGTTCGGGCTGGAGCCCAGTGGTCTGATGGAAGCGTGAAACTCGTCATCGGTCGGTGATGATCGGTGGTACTCTGCAGTGGGGGTTGAGTGGTCTGGGTTTGCGACCCTTCAGACTCGACCGGAACAGCGGAGGCTCGACGCGGTAATAGCGGCGAGGCGTGCGGTAGCACGGGACATGGAGACGAGCCAGGGCTCTGGTGGTCATACATGTGGTGAGACAACTGCGAATTTGACTCGGGATGACTACAAGCAATGGTGAAATTTCTTCAAGTTTCAGATAGGCAGTAAAGAAAGGAGTAGTGATGTTGAGTTCAGGTAACTCTTATGTGTGACACCCAATATGTGAGTTGTTCACTTTCAGGCAGGTCAGTGATCGGTGTGTGATGGCGTTGACGGATACTCTGGAAGTTGGGAGCACGGACTAGAGTAACAAGGAACTTAATTTTGCTCGAGTGTTGACTGGGGTCAAGAAAAGAAGGGACTACAAGTTGCAGGTGGAGTCACATGGAGTCTTTGGAGTAGCAGCGGTACTCATGGGATAAGCTCAAGTCCAATGTACATGGAAGTTTGACGCATTGACGAATTCAAGGTGGTGGAGAATATTCGTCAAGGTGGAGAATATTCGTCAAGGTGGAGTTTGTTGGAGTTGTGTCGAATATTGTGTACAAGGTAGGTTAAGTTGGACTTGTAGTTGTATTGTGTTTACATAGGATATGGAGTCGTGTCCTAATAGGACACTTGTATCCTAGACCTCTCATATATAGTGGGGGTAGACACACGATGTAACCTATGCCAACATAATAGCACCGGAACGCAGGGGAAGCCGGCGGCATGTGCCGGTGTCCAGGGCGACCGGGTGCGGTATTGTGACGGTGTCACGGGGAGGAGCGCCCGTAGTCAGGCCCCGGGGATGTAGCCATACCGGTGAACCTCGTTAACAAATCTCGGTGTCATACTCGTGTGATTGCTGGGTCCTCGGATGATCAACGGTATGCCTCGGATTTATTCTAACAAATTCTAGGCAGAAAATTTAGCCTGAAGCAAAAGTAGAGTCTACTTCAGAACTTCATGAATATACGGTGGTCAAGTACCAACCTAGGCACCACAAATAAATAGGGAAATCCCCATAGCATCAATTTTAATGTTGATCATATCACACTTCCTTCAACATACTATACGTAGGAAAAGAAAGAAACCGATAAACAAGGGTGACAGTAGTACTTTTGGGATTCTGGTGGCATGGAAGCATGTACGCAACGGATAATAAGCAAATGGTTATGAGGTGCATAGTCAACCCTGGTCTCTGCTAGTAATAATGAAATAGATTTGCCTAACTTGTTATAAACCAGAAGCCAAAGATGTGCCCCTAAAATAGCAGAAGGTAACCAGCATCTACTCGGAATCTAACCTCACATAGCCTTCAGATTGTTTTGTTTCAATATATGACTTCAGCATTGATTTTTGCAGAGATCCTTCATAATGAGAGACTGCCCTTTGTGCAGCAATGCAAATAGGAAGATCTGCACTTGGTAATTGATCTGGCATAAGCCTGTCCCAAGAGTAGTTTTCTATCAACAATAGTGCATTTTCTGCATAAGTTTGCTCTTTCAGCCAGATCTTCAGTTTATCAATCCAGATATGAAATCATGAATCAAACTACAGATATAGTATTGACTCCTCACCTTTACATCAAAATTTTGATACATAAACATGCCATACCTGATACTTCTTTCGCCCGTTAGATCTCTTGGACACCATGTACGAGATGGGTATGGATGTCAACCAGGATATAGCTACACTGTCAGAGAAAAATAACACTAAATGGAAATGGAACTCTAAGATGCAAAAAGGGAAATGCCAAAAACCCGCTGTGTACTCTGGTTCTGCAAATGCTACAGGTAATGGGTACAATCAGAGCAACTCCAATGGGCCGACCCAAACGGACGGCGATTTCATCCGCTTTTTGTCCGTTTGGGTCGGCCAAGCGGACACGAACGTCCGCTTCCGCGTTTGGGTCGGCGCGTGCGTCCAACGCAGGCGCGACCCATTTTGACGGCGCTAGAAAAAAAAAGAATACATGCATATTTAAAATAAAAGCAACATTAATTAAACATTAAAGCCGGCCACGAAGGCCGGCGGGAGTCCACGCGTCCACATTTGCATTTAAAAAAAATAAAAACAAACTAAACTACGCGCCGGCGCTGCCCTAGGCGTCGTCGTTGTCGTCCTCGGGGTCCGTGAGGTCGATGACCGTCGGCGCCGGGCCGGCCCAAGGGAACGCCACGTTCCAGAGCGCGTTCATGTCGGGCGCGGGCAGTGCCGCGGCCTGGCGCGCCTCCTCCTCGGCCTCGCGCTGCTCGGCCTTGGCGTCGCGCTCGAGCATCTCGAGGTACTCGCCGTCGCGGCACTCCTCGGCCAGCCGTATCTGGCGCCAGTGCTCGAGGTATGCCGCCTCCTGCGCCGTCATTGCCCCCAGCCAGACGGGCGGCGCGCTGACCCACTCGCGCACTACTCCCGTCCAGGAGTAGCAGCTCGGCTTTGACGAGGCGGCGGTGAGGGGACGGCAGGGCCACCGGCGGCACCAGGCAGTCGCCCGCCGCGGAGAGGGCCATGGCCTGCGTCATGGCCGCCTCGTATCGAGCCTCCTCTTCCTCCACCGCCTCCGCCCTGCGCCGCTCGTCCTCCTTGCTCTCCCGGTAGATGGCCGCAAGGGCCGCCTAGTAGGTGTCCTCCGCTGCCTGGTCTTCCTCGCGGACGATGAGCGGGGGCACCGGCACGCTGCGGTCGACCTCACGCACGCCGCATCGCCTCGCCTCCTCGTGCTCGAACGCTAACCATCTCGCCCAGTTGGGCGAGTCGGTTGCGTAGGTGGGGTCGCGGCGCTGCTCCGGCGTCAGCAGTGCCCGCCGCGATGCACCTCCTCCGCGTGCGCCCAAGCCGACCGCGGCGCCGCCGGCACTGGGATCCTCTTCGGATCTGGATGTCAGTCGTGCGGCAGGGTGGTGTCGGGGTACGGCAGAGGCACGCGGTGCTGCCACTGCCACTCCGCCTGGTGCATGGGCACGTTCACGCGCTGCCTCTGCCGGGGATCCGGCGCCGGCGGAGGCGGGAGGAACTTTGGGGAAAGGGACGGCGGGGGCCTTTCCCTTGGCCTTGCTGCTGCTGGCGCTGGAGAAGAGCCCCATCTCGCTGTGGTGTTGGTGGCTAGGGTTTGCCGGCGACGGGGGAGCAGAGCGGCCTAGATGTGGACTGCGAAGTGGATGAGGACGGCCCCACCGCACGGTCGGCTTAAAAAAGGACGACCGCCGTCGCTGACGCGTGAGCCCGAGGTCATAAATTAAGCTGACCAGGTTGGCTGCGGGCGGTTGGACGACCGCCAGGTGGGGACGCGGAGGACACCAAGAAGGCGCGCGTGTCGTCCGTTCCGCGTCCGCGCCGACGCATTTTGGGCCCCAAATACGTTTTGGGTTTGGGTCGGCGCATTGGGTCTCCACTTTTGTCCGCGCCGACTCAAACGGACAGCGGCGGACGAAATAGGTCGCCCCATTGAAGTTGCTCTCAACCATAAGAAGATAGAATGGTCACACAATTTCATAATAAGTAGAGTTTGGCCCCTCCTTCTTTTTCCGGGCTTGAGACCGGCTATGCAACATGAAGCTACGAAGCAACAGACTACTTGACCCTCAAAACAAACTTTTTTGGTGTGATTTTTTTTCCATTACTATGAAAGGCAGAGATACAAATATTTTATGTGATTTTCTTTTTCTTTTACTACAAAAGGCAGTAAAACAAACCAGCATTTTTTAGAATTTTTTCTTCTGCTAAAAAAAGAGAAGATAGGAAAAAAACACTTCTTTTTGGCTTAGTCCGGTTTCATTTTCCATTTCTTGAAAAGACAATAAAATAAGTAGATTCTTTTTGTGTTTTTCCTTTGCTTAAAAGACAATAAATAGAGCAAACAAACGGAAGCATGTCGCTATCTTTTCTTTCTCCGCGGCAATTTGTTAACGCTGCCAGCCTACATATAATGGAGTAACTCTTAGTGAATGTATACTTGGAGTATCAATGGTTACCGTTTAAAATGATGAGAAAGATATATGTATCGCGCACGCAGATTGGTAATGGACATTTTTACAGTTGACTGACAACTGCTGTTATTTATTCCCGCAGGTGAAGATGCACGTTGCACGGCAAGCTGCATAGCCCATGGAGATCAGTTTGTCAATCTGGTAAAAAAAAAGAAAAAGGAAAAAGAAGATCCGTGAGATACGTGGCTAGCTGCCCATGGAGATCAGCACTAACGAAAAAGGAAAATACTACACTTAGTTACCTAGCTCCAATGCTTTTCTTCCTCAGCCTTCTTCTGGTCCGCAGGAGGGGCATATAAACATACTACTATGACTTCTTAAAGCAAAGGAAGGTTCCCTAGGCTACCAAAGTCAAAGTCAAAGCTAATGCCATAATCATTGGACTGTGCTAGGACGCCGAACTGGAGAGATTCCAAAGCTAATTCCAAAGCAGGAGGGGCATATAAACATACTATGACTGTACCGGCATATCTCCCTCTTGAAACGAGCCAAGCGTTGCATCTGTCTCAAAGACCCTCAGCTTGGGGAACGCACCTGCGCCGCGCATGGTGTCATGGTGGAGAGCTGACCACATGTCCAGGGGCGGCGCAAGGGGTATTATTGGGTCTTCATGTGAATACCCATGATCTTTACAAAACAGTGTTGATTTTGGCAAAACAGTGACAATTTTTGAAAAAATCAATGATTTTGGTAAAATGAATACACATGAATACCCGGTTGCAAATTCCTAGAGCCGCCACTGCACACGTCCATGTCCAGCTTGAGGGAAACAAGCCCGCGAAAACTTCCGAAGACCTCCAGTTCTGGACTAAATACATGCAGTTTTAAATGGGACAGGTTCGGAAGAAGCGATGATTTGATCCTTGCCACCAGCCCAGATTCTTTGTATGGCACGTGTAGAACACGGAGTTGTGGAGAGAGGGCATACTGTTCCCTGGGGCTCTCTTCTTCACTGGAATATCTCCATATGCCCATTGAAGCAATGTCTATCACTAGTAGGAAAAGGGGCTTTTACCCCGGTTCATAAGGGCCTTTAGTCCCGGTTCTGGAACCGGGACTAAAGGGTCGTTACTAATGCCCTAGCCCTTTAGTCCCGGTTCTTACACGAACCGGGACTAAAGGCCGTCCACGTGGCCGGTGCGGGGAGCCCAGGCACGAGGGCCTTTGGTCCCGGTTGGTGCCACCAACCGGGACCAATAGGCATCCACGCGTCAGCATCTGGCTGGAGCTGAGGTTTTTGTATTTTTTTGAAGGGGCTGATTTAGGGGTTTTGGGGGTTAATTTAGGTTGTTATTAGGTAGCTATTAGAGAGAAG
Source organism: Triticum aestivum (assembly GCF_018294505.1). NCBI lineage: Eukaryota > Viridiplantae > Streptophyta > Magnoliopsida > Poales > Poaceae > Triticum > Triticum aestivum. The sequence goes on from NC_057814.1 coordinate 3,000,163, forward strand.
TGTCCTCTCTTATATCTCCGTGCTTGGTTTACCAACGCTACGTACTGCTATGCCTAAACATGGCTTAGATTGAAGTGAAGGCAACATGTGGTGCATGTCGAAAGTAATACTAATCCTAACTTGATCAAGTTTGGATTGTACTACTTTCGACACACACCACATGCATGTTGCCTTCACTTCAATCCAATCCATGTTCATTTCACCCGCTGATATATAATAACTCTTCATGCGCGCATCATGCATCATCATATATAATAACAAGTCCTACTAATCATCATCGTACAACTTCTACTCGTTATTAATAACAAGTCATACGATCATCATCCTCACAGTCATCGAACAACCCTACTTAATTGTTCTTAGCACATGATCATCAGTATTAGATAGGACCGAAATACCCTCTTTAAGGTAAAATAGCATAAAACAATATAGACCCTGACTCTCCATTATGGAGAATGGAGATCATCCTGCCTCCAATTCTTGCGCTTCGCTTCCTTTTGCTTCCAAGAACCTCCTTGCGACCGTCCATACATTTTTTCCATTCTTTGATTTGCATGTCTCCACTTCTTTTAGAAATTCAGTATGGACAGTTGAGATTCGTAGGATGACCTGGTTGTATATTCAAAACATCAAGCCTACCATTCTGATACATCAAATGAGGCACACAATCCTCTGGGATTATCTGTTGAAAAACATAGTAATAACTTCATAGTTAGCAATGATGTACCAGTTTTAGAACTATGCAAAATATGCACGGATGTCGTAATAGTAAGAAATCTTACCAGGGTATCTCCATAGTAGTTACCGTAGTTCAACACGTGCACTAGTGGCATGTATTGACCATAATGAGGAGGAGTTTTACAATAGATATTGTAATTCTCAAGATCAGTACAAAATCCGACCAGATGAGTTTTCTCCTTATAAGTTAACTCAAAGCCATCGGTGTAGTAGGTTCTGTCTACCATGTTCCGCACATTATTTGAACAATCAAAATAAGCTGTCAACTATTTTGAAATGAACAATATAAATTAGCTAATAACTATGTTTGAGAAACTCACATAGCGGTAGAATTGGAGGCGTATCAACAAGGACCCAAATGTCCATATTGTCTTGCTCGATGTCAGGATCACCAAGATCCATGGTGACAAGCATACCCTCATCAAAACCATACATTTTGCAAAATGCTTCCCAATTTTTGCAACCAAAATGGGTTACGCTCTCAGAATTATACAACTTTACTTCAAAATCTATATCATGATGGGTCCTTAGGTGAATTTTCTTTGTTTCCATACTTTCATGGTCTTCAAAACCCATCCTCTCCAAGACGTAGCGTCTTACATGGCATGGGATAAGCTAGCCGAATTGTAAAAGATGAAAAGTACACGTTGAAATAGTTGAAGTCGTGCTTAATTACGAAAAAATAACACTTGTCGTCGTTGCGTACCGTTTCAACATCGAAGGTCTCCTCCAGCTTAATACTGAAGCGCCGATCTTCGTCCAGGTGAGGCCTGTCGCACTGACCTCGGTCGTCGTGGCACCAGTCGCACTCCCCGGGGAGACTTTCGTCGTCCGAGTACGACATTTCCTATGTTCATAATTCAAATATTAAACATATACAATTAAATATATGTACTAAAAAACCTAAGTTAGATCATTATTATTCATCACGGGTTGACTATCGGTTTGTCGAGTCTTTTCTTGAAAACTCTCAGCTCACGTGGTGTATACATTCGACCGTTGGTGATGGTCGCTCCTCCATTTGTCCCCGTGTGCATTACACCAAAATGTCTAGCACACGGGAACAAAGGAGAAGCGACCCCCACGACAACGGTCGGGATTCTTCGTCCTCTCATATATATATGGTGGAACTCTCCCTCACCGATTCCTCTCTGACATTTGCGACCGTCGGTTATGGTAGCTCCTCCTTTCGTTCTCGAGTGCATTACACCAAATTGTCTAGCACATGGGAACGAAGGAGAAGCTACCCCCACGACAACAGTCGGGATTCTTCGTCCTCTCATATATGGTGGAGACTCGACAGACTTACAGTCAACCCGAAATATCGTTTAATTATCTTTCTAAAAGAGGATTTGGCTGGTCTCACCTCGATGTCGGAGGGGGCGGTGACGGGGACGACAGCGGGGATGATGGAGGGGCCGGGGACTCCTAGGTTTCTGCGAAAACAAAAACCCTATAAGCTATCAACTAATCATAGTGCTCTCCAATTTTAGCATTCAAAGTAGGATCGGAGTAGTTTTCCACTTTGAGCATTCAATAAGCAAAATCAAATCACAAAATAAAGTAGTATTCAAATTAGGATGCATTCAATTATAAGCAAAACTACATCATCTCCATGCGTCCGTACATCGTCGAATATTATCACTAATACACCTCGAATACTATCATACATATAGCATCGCTAGTACAGCTAGAACAGTAGCGCCCGACGGGTATCGGCGCGGGCGGTGGACACCCAAAGGGACGGAACCATCACAGGATCATAGCTCGAGTGAGATCCCTGAAGAACCTGCCAGGTATTGTCGAACCTGCCCTCCAACGCAACCATGTAGCGACGGACGTGCTGGTCCTCCTCGCTGACACAGTGACGTACCACCTCCGCGGTGTCCGGAAGCCTCGGCACCGTCACTGGCCCACGCGAGCGCCACCAAACAAGGATCGGGTCAACGACGGGCTGGTTCCTCACCAACCTACGCCCACCGGAAGGTAGCACCTCCCAAAACCAGCCCGGCGGAGCCCAGTCCCGGACATGGCCCCTCTGATCAAGCCGGCCTCCTCCGCCGAGTCGACGACGAGGATGCGGGATAGGCATCGTCGACGTCGATGCGGGAATAATTGCATTAACTAAAAAAACAAACTAGTTCTATTAATTTCCTTGCTAAAAATAAACTACTTCTATAGTAAAATAAACTAGTTTTGTTAAATCAACTAGTTCAACTACTAATTAAGCACTTACTATAAATAAAATAAAGTAGTTTTATTAATTAATCAACTAGTTCAACTACTAAGCACTTGCTATAAATAAATAAAATAAAGTAGTTCT
>NC_057814.1:3003431-3004706 GCF_018294505.1 Triticum aestivum
ACTGACGATGGAAATCTGAAAATTTCCTAAGTGCTGGCTTATATAACAAAGGCTTTGGTCCCGGTTCAACGCACAAACCGGGATGAATGCCACCTTTAGTCCCGGTTGGTGGCACCAACCGGGACCAAAGGCCTCTTTTCACCAGCCCAAAGGGCGGGAAGCAGAGGGCTTTGGTCCCGGTTGGTGGCACCAACCGGGACTAAAGGGTGGGCATTGGTTCCGGTTGGTGCCACCAACCGGGACCAAAGGGGAGCATTGGTTCCGGTTGGAGCCACCAACCGGGACTAATGTGCTGGCGCGGTGCGGTGGGAAGTTTAGTCCCACCTCGCTAGCTGAGAGAGCTCAGCACCTGTTTATAAGCTGCATTGCAGCTCAGGTGCTGAGCTCCTCTCTAATATGCAGGCATTACATGCCTACCCTTGTCACTGCCATGTTGGGCCTATTGGGCCTGCGGGCCTGCATCCTGGCCCATGTGCAGATGGGTTTGTAGTCGTATGCAGGCTGTGTGGCCCATTAGGCGGCATTTTTTTATTTTTTCCAGTATTTTTTTGTTTTTTGAATTATTTATTTTCTTTTGATTTTTTCTTTATTTTTTTATTCTTTTTGCTTTTAGCTCATAATAATTATAAACTTTCTGTTACTCCATTAGTTTCCAAATTTGAATAGTTTAAATTTTAATTCTTTACGAAAATACTAGAGGTTTATAAAAGCTTTTTAGTTGATTCCTTTTGCTATTAGAGTTTATAAAAGCATATCAAATTATTTCTGAAAAGGTTCAAAGTTTGCATGGTATCATCATTTCATCCACATAGCATGTTCAAGAAAGTTGAGAGGGTTACGGCAAAAACTGGATGCAATTCGTGTACAAAACGGACAATCTTATTCAAAGTATCAGGATTTCATACGGAAACTCGTTTGTTACAAAGGGATTTCATTTTTTAAAACTTATTTGAACTCCTAACTTTTTGTGTGTTCAAAATGCACCATTCAAAGCCACATCATATTTTTCAATCCTTTCTGACTTCATTTGTTATTTTTCATGCATTTACTAATTATTTTGAGCTATAAGACCCTAAAATTGAAAAGCATTTCAAATGAACTCTGAAAAGGTTGAAAGTTGGCATGGTATCATCATTTCATCCACATAGCATGTGCAAGAAAGTTGAGAGGGTTACGGCAAAAACTGGATGCACTTCGTGTACAAAACGGACAATCTCTTTCAAAGTATCAGGATTTCATCCGGAAACTCGTCTGTTACAAAGGGATTTCATTTTT
>NC_057814.1:3004759-3010901 GCF_018294505.1 Triticum aestivum
ACAAAGGGATTTCATTTTCTAAAACTTATTTGAACTCCTGACTTTTTGTGTGTTCAAAATGCACCATTCAAAGCCACATCATCATTTTTCAATCCTTTCTGACTTCATTTGTTATTTTTCATGCATGTACTAATTATTTTGAGCTATAAGACCCTAAATTTGAAAAGTATTTCAAATGAACTCTGAAAAGGTTGAAAGTTGGCATGGTATCATCATTTCATCCACATAGCATGTGCAAGAAAGTTGAGAGGGTTACGGCAAAAACTGGATGCACTTCGTCTACAAAACGGACAATCTATTTCAAAGTATCAGGATTTCATACGGAAACTCGTCTGTTACAAAGAGATTTCATTTTTTAAAACTTATTTGAACTCCTGACTTTTTGTGTGTTCAAAATGCACCATTCAAAGCAGAGACTGATTTTGAATGGTGCATATTCAACACACAAAAAGTCTGTAAAGATCGCCAACCCCAACATAAAAAAATGAGCATAGATGCGCTTATAGAGAAAATTCAACCTAAATTCATAATAAATTTCTATGAATTTCAGAGAAACTCACTCTGAATTTAGGCCAAATTCCCTATATAAGGGCATCTATTTTCATTTTGAGAGGAGCTCAACAAGGCAGAGAGGGACGGGTTTATAAACCGGTGTGAGCGCCCTTCGGTTGGCGAGGTGGGACTAAACTCTGGCCGCAACGAGGACCAACCCTTTAGTCCCGGTTTGTGGCACAAACCGGGACTAATGGTCATGGGCCAGGGGCGAGGCGCATTGGTCCCGGTTCGTGCCTTGAACCAGGACCAAAAGGTCCAGACGAACCGGGACCAGTGGCCCACGTGGCCCGGCCGGCCCCCTGGGCTCACGAACCGGGACTAATGCACCCTATGGGTCCCGGTTCGTGCGGAACCGGGACTAATGGGCTGGCCAGGCCCGAACGAAAGCCCTGTTTTCTACTAGTGTATGACTTGGATCTTGCTCAGTTTGGCTATAGACTCAGCCCAATTATTGATAGGGCTATCACCATATAAATATACCATTTGAGAAATGCGGAGCTTCCTCAACTCTGTCAACTTGCCCAGCTCTGTCACAAAGTTCGAGTCCCGAACAACTTCTGCTAGGCTTAGCTCTTCCAGATAAGTCAAATTTCCGATCCAATATGGCGCTACAATGTCTGTATCGCAAATGTTCAAGAACTTGAGTTGACTTAGTTGGCCAATACTCTCTGGAAGTTCACTTATGCTATTTGCACCCAAGTCCAATATCAGCAAGAACTTCAGATGTCCTATTTCCTTTGGGAGCTCACTGATACAAATGCTCCCTAGTTTGAGGTGCCTCAAGTGAACTAACTTTCCAACATGCTCAAGATAATAGCTACACTCGTTCCAACTATCGTCGCCTTCCAAAGCTAGGACACGCAAAACTTCAAAACATGAAAGTGATGGCAACAACTCAGCACCGCACATGGCATTAAGTGACCTTGCTTATAATGTTGACGTGCTAGACAGAGGTTGGACTATGTCTTGAACAGCTAGCCTATGAGCATTGCAATGTGAAGTTGCATATTGCTCATCACTGTTCAACACAGTAACAAACTTTTCTTCCTTTGACAATACACATATCATATCAAGCATTATGTCGTGGACACGACACTCAGTTATGATGCCATTATACTTATCTTCCTCTACAGGCATTATCATGCTTTTGCTCACCAGCTCATTGAAGTACCTCTCGCCAATCTCGAATAGTCCTACCCCTGGTTCGTCATGGATAAAACCTTCGCCAACCCACTTCCATATCAAACTATCTTCCCCAATCAGATGATCTTCAGGATATATGCTTAGATACAATAAGGAAGTCTTGAGGTGACAAGATCATAATAGCTAAATAAAAGTATTTTTCTTGTGTTTTCCACGTCTTCATTCTCTTCATGCCCACCGATTGAGCTGTAATCCTTAGACCAAAGCTCCACTGGTTTAGTGACGAGCAAACTAGCTATTGTGATTATATATAGCCAATGGTACACCACTGCATTTATGTAAAAAATTATTGTGTACCTCTGACGGTAGATGATTAGGCTGATTTATTTTACCTCCAAATAGTCTTCTATGAAATAAATCCTCTGATAAATCACGAAAAAGTGGTTGTAGCATGTATACTTTACCAGTTCTTGTGGCAACTTCGAGTATACGAGTAGTTGTGATGATCCTGCTTCCACAATCATCACACACCAAAGCGGTCATGACTAGTTCCCAAGTTCTTTTATCTCATATGTCATCAATGACGATTAAGTGCCTGTCATCACCATCCATAATGCAAGAGATATCACAAATTAGGGAAACAATTTTACAAGCCATCTAAGTATGTAAAATATCTTTAAAAAGAGGATGCATGAATGTCAGTCACCAGTTCGTTAAGGTCTAAAGTTGGCATTATAATAAAGAAATGAAGGGTACATGAGAGAGGCGTCCAGTTTAACTACGAGAAGTCTATTTCTGATTCACAAAATTTCGCAATCCAGATACTTTCATCTATTAGATATATTTCTGAATTGAAATATATGGTAAGAAGTTCAAGAATATATGAACATGGGCGAACATTTGACAGTAAGTCCCAACCCAAAGTATAGCAAAGAAGATAGGAAAACTTGATATTATACATAATTCCGTGCAAAAAATACAGTTTTTGAAAATATACAAGAATGAGCATAGTAAATCCGAACCCTTGTATAAGAGATGTCTCAAACATAATTGGGGATTGATCACACATTTCTTCGCCGGTGTGACGCTATCTTTGCCTTCATTTACTACTTGATGTATAGTATGAACCTACATAATAGATGCATACCTCTTTATCTCATAGTTCATCTATCAGCTGCGTTTCATCCAACACCCCATTTACTACTTGAACTATATGAAATTAAATAATAGGGCATGTACCTCTGTAGGATAAGCCAGCTACTCGAATTTGTGTGGCTAGCTAGTTGCTGGAATTTGTGTGCACGCTATTTAAGTGCCTCTTTTGCTCAAAGATATATTCCTACATTTTTGTTAGAAAAATTGCCTGCACTTTTCCTGCGATGTGACCATTCAACATCTAAATCACTACCGTACGACCTATCAAAATCAGCAGCGGCTGCTGTCAGCTATTCTGCTATAGGAATGAATCCGATTTGCATATTTTATCAGCCTGAAGAACATATAACGCAGATCTTCACGAAGGGCCATTGGCCGCATTTTATTAGATGGGAAAAGAGAGAGTACAAGGTTACAGTCCAGGAGAACTAGACCTGTAACTACAACAATACAGCCGGCACCCCAGCTCGACAACACAGGAAGCATCTGACTCTACAAACCGACCAAGAAGGCCAGCTCAATCACGTCATCAGGTCACAAATGCATCCTGCTGCCCTCCATGTGTCGATATCCTGTATTACCAGGTCCCGAACCCTGTCAGCCGAGCTAGCGACATTATCAAAAATCCTGGCGTTTCTTTCCTTCCAAATCCTCCAATGGAGAAGGATGACAATAGTATCGAAGTTCTTCTTCATTGGTTTTGGGATCCCCTCCCTCGCCTTCAGCCACCAATCCTCCGTAGAACTGAAATTGACCTCCGGTATATGAAATCTGCCCCTGTCCAATCCCTGAACCTCATCCAAACCAGCCTGGTAAAGTCACAATGCACAAAAAGATGTGAGCAAGTCTCCGGGACAGATGAGCATAGTGGGCATGTGTCATTTGACGGCCAGTTCCTTCTCTCTAAGTTATCCGCCGTCAAACATCTTCCGTGAACTGCCAGCCACATGAAAAATTTACACCGCGGCGGCGCTTTGGATTTCCATATCAGCTTGTGGCAGGCAAACCGAGTGTTCCCGAGGAACAACAATTGATACGCGCTCTTGATTGAGAACTGATGATCATGCGTGAGTTTCCAGACGAGCCGGTCCCTTGAACCAATTGTGAGAGATGTGGCCTGAACAATATCCCAGATCTTCAGATACTGGGCCATGGCTATGAGAGTTAAGCCTCCAGAGATGTCTCTCACCCACGCCCTGCCATGTATGGCGTCTCTTACCGATTTTTCTTTATTCCTCACAAAGGAGAACAGCTCCGGAGCTAATGTAGCAATAGATTGACCATCGGGGAGCCAATTATCCGTCCAGAACTTTGCTCTCTCTCCATTGCCTAGGCTGACACGACACGCCACACTGAACATGGCTTGAACCTCCTTTTCATTAGTGTCCGGTAGCAGCTGCCATGGTCTCTCACTCGTGTCCCACCTTAACCAAGGCCATTTGCAACGAAGCGCCATGCCAAACCACTTGAGGTTAATTACACCGAGACCTCCCAGTTCCAAGGGCAAACAGACTCTTGACCAAGGTAATAGACAGTGACCTCCATTGATTTCTTCTTCCCCCTTCCAGATGAACCCCCGACAACGCCTATTGATGATTTTAATGGCCCACGCCGGCATAGGAAGCACAGTCATCAAATGAATTGGCAAGGCCATAAGAACCGAACGAGTGAGAGTAAGGCGACCCGCCGCAGCCAGCATCTTTGGCTTCCATCCTTTCATTTTCCCTGAAACTTTGTCAATGAGAGGAAGCAGCTCGCTACGTCGCAATCTGTATATGGAGAGAGGTAAGCCCAAGTATTGAATCGGGAATTGTTGTCGTCTGCACTGAAAATGTTCCTCAACTGCAGCAGCCACCACCTCATCACAACGGATGGTGGTGATAGTACTCTTGTGCATATTAATCCTCAGTCCCGTGGCTTCCCCCGGCAGATTCAGAATACTAGATATGGACTGAAGATCCGAATGCACCGGTTTAAAGAACAAAATGGCATCATCCACAAAAATGGAGGCTCTTGGCATCTTGGAGTTGCAAGCAATATCCGATAGCAACTTATGTTGTACTGCCCACTGCAACATGCCGTGCAAAGTATCCATGGCAAGGATAAACAAAGTCGGAGATAGTGCATCTCCTTGTCTAACTCCTTTACCCAGGGCAAAAGGTTGGCCCACCACTCCATTCATGAGAATAGGGGAGGATGCAGTTGACAACAATCCACAGATCCATGAGCACCACCTTCTTCCAAATCCTCTCTTCCTCGGCACTTGTAGAAGGAATTCCCAAGACAAAGTGTCAAAAGCTTTGGAGATGTCAATCTTCATCAACACTGCTTGCTTGCGTTTCTGGTGGAGCCATTTGGCCGTATTGCGCACAAATTTGAAGTTCTCATGCATGTTGCGTTTACTGACAAACGCGGATTGTGCCGGAGAAATAATAGTAGGCAAAATGGGTGCAATCCTGGAGGCAAGCACTTTGGCAAAAATCTTCGCCACCCCGTGAATTAGATTGATAGGCCGGAAATCACTCACCTCCAGAGAATCTGATTTCTTCGGCAGTAGAGTGATGATGGAGGAATTAAGACGTCCAAAGGAATAACATCTGGCATCAAACAGGGCCTTGATAACTGCCATGAAATCCTGTGCTATTGTGACGCCCGAGAAATCAAGCTACAGTAACCCTCTGGTAATCATGCAACGTCACCTTGATTACTGTTGATAATCTCGCGTTGGTTCAGAACCGATCCAAATTCAAAATCTGAATTAAAGTTAAAACAATTAAAGTTTTCAAAAGTCAAAACTAAATAAATGTTGGTGAAGAAATCATCTTCTAATAAAATACTTAAATGCACTAAATAAACTAAAACAGCGCTAAAACAATTATCTAAAATGCTTTTAAAATAATAAGCACCTGCAAAACACTTTATTTAAATTGCCAGAATATTTGGGGCTGTGACCTATTTAATAACACCAAATTAGTTGTCTCTTTTAAATTTTATAAAACTAAAATAAAAGAAAACTGAAAAGAAATAGAATAAAAAAAAGAAAACAGAACAAAAAGAAAGAACCCCCCACTGGGCCACAACCCAGCTGGCCTCTGGGCCAACCAGGCCGGCCCAGCCGGCGCCTAGCGACCCCCTCCCCACTTCCCCCCGATCCCCACCCCGTTCCCTCGTCCTCACACCCCGCCGCCACCACACAGCACACACACGGGAGAGGAGCTCCCTCCTGTCCGATGCCGCGCCATCGACTCTGACCGCCTCACTGCCCTTCCCCGTCGCCCGGTCATCTCTC